>NC_133649.1:167493188-167690055 GCF_009905375.1 Apium graveolens
AATTAAAAATAAGTCTTTAAAAACTTTCTGGTGGATTTGAATGATTCCACCAGAGATATATAATATATATCGAGAGAACTCTGTGTGCAAAAAGCTCACAGCTGCTTACAAAATGATAACAACTAGAATAAGAGAAATGCTAAGATGCGGCTTACAAATGTTTCTCTCTTGGTTGCTTAGTTCCTTAGTTACTATTCTATTTGCTGCTTCTTGGTTTATATATCACCAAGATCACAAAGCAATAAGTCAAGATAATAAAATAAAAACTATCAAGTCTAATACAATGCTACTTCATTACTCTTTTCCAGCATCTTTGAATATCTTCATAAGCATGAAAATGGAAATGCTTCTTTGTTCTCGAAAACCCAGTTGAATAGGCTACCACATTCCATTTGCATACACTCGACGCATGTGACTGTGTTGTCACTATCAACAGATATTTGAATTCTTTATCCGTCGGATTTATGATCATCTGTCAGGACTAAAATGACTTATTGTTATATAAGCTACTCACTCGATGGATAATAAGTCATCATCTGTCAGGACTAAAATGAGTTATCCGTCGGACTATACCTTATCCGTTGAGTGCTACAATTTCACTAAGTAAATCTACCTAGGTATTTTGTTCATGAAATCATCAAGTACACAACATATACACAACAGAAGCTACTACAAATATAGATGCTGATGTTGCTGGTCCTTCAGGACATGCACCTCAACAAACAGTTAACAAAGCTGATTTGATTAAGAAGTTTGTTAGAGAGGATGCACCAGTACCTTGGAGTGAAACTCCTAGAGGAAAGGAGTGGACTAAGGAATAAAACACAGTTAGTTTTGTTCCTACTGAAAAAATACTTGCTGAGCACCTTGCCAAAGCTGATGAAATGCTAATAATGATGATTTCAAGGCACAACTGAGAGTGACTGCAATGAGTACTAGGCACCTTCAAGGTCAACACTCAATAACTCATGACAAGGTGAATAAATTCAAAATCTCTGATCCAGCAAGATATAATATAAAATTGGAAAATAAAAGATTTTTCAACTAGTCTTTGACCGAATTGGGTATATTGAAAAGACTCAGGAGAAGCAACAGATCAAATTTCTGAAATTTTAAAGAATCAAGCTTCTCAGCAAACTCAACTCAATGAGATCCAATCCTCAATGGAATTTCTTGTCTCTCTTCTTTTACCTCTGATGCCAAAAAGGGGGATAAAGTGATTAAGTCCAAATGCAAATCTACTCAACCACTGAAGGGTAAGGATGATGGAAATGATGATCAGGGAAACTCTGATAAGGGTAGAGGTCATGGTCAAGGTAAAGGTTCTTCATCAAGGACAACTGAAATTTCTACACAAAAAACAAGTTCTGATGCTGGGAGAAGAATAAGTTCTGATACTGGTAAAAGGATAAGTTCTACTGGACATCTGGATCTTGATGAGAAATTTTAAAGAGATTATTTCTCAAAGAAATCCAGGAATGGACTTTGAAAGTATAAAGGAAGAAGAAGCTAGACTTAAAGCAGAAAATGTCAACTCCAAGTCTAAAGCTTCTGTTGTTGAAAAGAAACTTCCAAAACCTAAAGGTATTGTGATTAAGGAGAACAAATTCTGAGGCAACCAAAGCCAAATCACAAGTGGAGGTAGATCCTAGATCCAAGGGCAAAGAAAAATTGATGAACCTGTGAAGGTATATGTGCCAATCATGGATGAAGAAATAATTGATGAAGAAGATGCTAGTCTTACTCTGATGAAAAAGAAGATTTCTCAACCAACCTCTAACATGGCTCAAGTTGTTCAGAGTCAAGATATAGTAAGTTCTGATATGACAGTGAAGCAAGCAACCTCTGACATATCTCAAGTTGGCTTGATATCAGAAGATAAGGGAAAGGAAACCTCTGACATTGCTCATGTTAAACCTTCAAATATTCTACTACCAGGATTCACCAAAGCTCAACAGACTCAACCTTTGAAGACTACATCAAATGGTTTTGAAGCAAGAGTTATTACAGGAAAGGAAGCAAGACAAATCAGGATTGGGTAGTTCTAAAGAGAAGAGAATACAAAACACTACTAATGATCCAACTTCCTTAAGTGAACCAGGTGTAGGAGCAACTCCTGAAAGATTGAATCAACTAGAATCTGTACAAATGGTTTACCACTCTGTTTTGAAAGAAGATATCATGTTATACTTTATGATAAATGGGAGGGTATTCCAGATCAGGGAGAATGATATTTCATTGAAGTATTTTGAAGAACTGGAACATGTTCTATTTCTACTTCAAGTGAAAAATAGATCAACAGATGGTGCTGCAGGTTGTTTAAAATCAAATATTCAAAGGCAGAATAAACTTTATTCTGTAAAGTCTGACAGGCCATACTGTCATAAGTACAGATCTCACAGTGGAGAAATTGTTGAAATGAAGCCTAATACTGCTAAATCATCACTACATTTTTTTGGTATTAAGGGACTTGAATTCAATCTAGAGTCTGATAAAGCCTATATCATCAGACTATATCAGGATATAAGGAAAGCTAAAATAAATGGTCTTAGGGTTGCTATATTTCAAACTGGTGAAAGTACAGTTGAATTGAAAATGCTAAAAGGAGGATGGTCAATGAACTTGAATATGCTGAGAGATGTCTGTTGAAGAATTATCTCAAAACAACTCCTGATATCAAGAGATAAGAAATTGAAGCCAAGTCAAAGATCTACAACTGTTTAAATTCTGAAGTGTATACAGACTAAAGTTGATAATCAAACTTTAAGGATGGTAAAGCTATAAGGACAGTAAGTTGTAGTTATCTAGTCAAATTCTCATGCATTTATACTTAATGTTTTTAACATCATCAGATATCTATTAACTTGTATATTATGCTAATTTATAAGTTGGGGGAGATTGTTAGATATATTTGTGATGTCATGTCTAATATGATTTGTGTTTAGTTTTCAGATCTTACTTAACATTACAAATCAGGAATAAACTGGAAATCAGTACTTATACTGAAGTCAGGACTTAAGATATCAGAACTTAAGTTGTCAGAACTTAAGTTATCAGGAGATATTATCAGGAGATAATATCAGGACTTAAGGAGGCGTTCAGATAAGGAAGGCGGCTGATTGAAAGGAAAAAGATCAAGACAAACATAAGAAGAGATATGCATGAAGAAGAATTCTATAAGGAATAGAATACTTGGAAGAAAAGATAACTAGTTGATATATTAGGAAGCAGAATTATATTCGATATCAATTAGAAGATTATCTTATACTGTGTAGTATATAAATACAGACATAGGGTTTACACTATATGTGTTATGTTAATCAAGATTATTATTCATTATAACCCTAGCAGCTCTTGTGATAATTTGTTCATCACTGAGAGAGACAGTTCTTTGTAACAGAGTTTTTATGTTGAATAAAATCCGTGTTCTGTTACTTGAGTTCTTCAATTCGATTTGATTGAAGTAAATACTGTATTCAACCCCCTTCTACAGTGTGTGTGACCTAACAGGGTCCTAACTTGTTCGGGTGTTTCCTAAAGAGGCACATTCAAAACTCCATTAACTCCCAGTGACACTGAGGTCCGCATCAGTCAATATTTGTGGGAGTCTATAAGGGAATGGATGTCCTGTTATTGACTTTGGACAAGAGAGGTAAGTTGTGAGACTTGATTTGACAGAGATGTGTTGGAGGCTTGGAGATCTGTCACTTGTTGTTGAAGAGATTGGATTTGAAGATTTGTTGAAGTGGAAGGCATAAATTGTGAGCTAGATGCAAAAGAAGTACCAAGTGAACTCTACACTGCATTCCTAATCTCCTCCATAACCAAAGTAGAAGGTTCATATCTAGAAGAGTATAATTGATCCAATTTAACCCTTGTGTTATTGTTGTTGGTGATTTATTATTGGATCACATCATGCGAAGCTATAAATGATTCCCTTAGTTTCTTGATGCTTTCTTCAACTGGTGTAAGAGAGAGATATTGGAGCTTGTCTGGGAACCTTATGTACTTGGTCTTCATATCATTTAGAGTTGGCATCATTTCAGCTATTCTGTTGTTCACTATCTCCTTGAATTTACCTTGATGTCCATCAAGAGTCTTCTCAATGGCCTTTTCAATGAAGTTGAAAGCCTTGAGTTGAGCCTTGTAGATCTATGTGATGGCATCATACACCTCTTGGGGAGTGAGTACCTTGGCATTACTTCCAAGAATAGTTAGGCACTCATCCCTGAATTTTTTCAATGCTTCCTCCATATTTATTGAATATGACTTGGAGAGCCAATCATCTATATTTCCATCCGTTTCAGCCTCATCCACAATCTTCTCATGCTGTTTCTCCACTTATTCCCTATAAGTAAGAAGTATTTCTTGGTAATTTTGATTTGACATGTTAGAGGTGAGCAATTGTTGAGCAATATTTGCAAAACCTTCAATCTGATCTACCAACATTTTATCCACTGTTTGGTTTAGTGTTTGAGGATCTTGTAGCCATTGGGATAAGATGTGTGGTGAGTGTATAGAGGTTGAAGGTTGGTTAGGAGTGTTTGAGGTTGATGGGATTGAGGTCGGAACTGTACCTGTGACAGGTGTCATAGTTGAACTCACAATTGGATTGTGATTTTGACAATATGTTGTTCACTGGTAGAGTGAACCTCCATTGGAATTGGAGGGAATTTGACCAGGTTACTGTCATGTACCATGACCTTAAACCCTTGTTCCTCTTACAAGAAACTGGCACTTGAATGTGCTTGAAAACTTGCCTCCCCAATAGCTGGATCATTAGCAATTGAGCTCCTAGCTTCAATTGACAAATCAGTTTCAGCTAGTGTTGTGAGGGGAGTTGTTTCTGCATGAGAAACCTCCAATTAAATTGGAGAGGATTTGAGTAGCCCCCCCTCAAGAGTACTACCCTCAAATCTTTCAGTTTGTGAAGACTATTATGCACATGAAGGTGCATTTGTAACCTGCACAGGGTCTTCAGTAAAAACTAATGAAACCCCTGTATTTGTGATGGTGTCATCAAGGTTACCTCATCATGTAGCCTATCACCATCTAAATTTTATGCCTAAATGTTGAGCACAGTTTCATGAACTGTGTCACTTGATTTGGGTAAGGCTTGAGATGAAGATTCAAGCCCCTCATTAAAAGATAAAGAAATTTGAGAAATTAGGTAGTGGGCTCAGGCATGAGTGTTGGCAACTCTCCCTGAATGGATGAGGGAGTTTTAATTGATGTGCTCTCAGTGTGTGGTGTGCCAATCATATGACTTCTTTCACCCTCTTGAGAGTGCCCAAGGGGGTGCAGACTCTTTACAAAGTGTATTGGGGAGAATTCTTGGTTCAATAGTGACACCTTGTTGAGAAAGTGCCACTATAGTCTGTTTTTCCCCCTGTATTACAACTGCATCTTTTTGAGAAGATGTAGATGTGGTCATTTTAGTGCTCAACTCAACCTTCCTTTGCTTCTTTGATTTTTTGACCAAAGGAGACTCAGTTTGTGTTTATTCCTCACCACTCTTAGTAACAACTACTAAAGATGTTTGCTTTCTCTTCTTTTTACTAACTCCATTCTTTTGAGAGGATGAAACAGTTGATTTCCTAGCAGCTAATGGTTTGAATAAAAGGTCTCAGTTGTGGAAGGCCTCCGTGTACTATCCTGTTTGGGTTCTTCTACAGGTGCAGAGGCCATAGATGTACTAGATATTGCACTTGATCTCATATCATGCATAAGGTAAGGGTAAGTTCTAAATTTTTCTAACATGAAGTCAGTGACATTTAGAGCTATCTTTACCTGATTCTTTGTAGTTAGTGAACCAAATAGAATCTTGGACACTTGTTTACAAATGCCTATCTGATTTCTATCTGTTAGCTATTGAGTACAACACAGGGCGGTGAATGTGTTTTCTTGATTTTTAGTCTTTTTGATGTTTGATTATTGGTGTGTGAACAAAGCAGTTTAATTTATAGAGATATAGCAGAATTCAAACAACAAGCACAACAATACAATATTTCAAAATTCACTTAATTTATATTAATTAAGTTTGTCTTGCTACAAATTTTGTGTTCTTAAAAATATAAGAACTCAGCTTCTTCCTTGAGAGAATACAAGAAAATCTAAAACTGTTTGATACTTCTAAACTAAGGACCAGTGCATGCTTTATACACTAGCAACACGGGTTTACAAAACTTGCACTAAAATGTACTAAACCCTTTTCTAAAGCAACCTATTTCTATTTCCAATCCTGTCTTAGAAAATCTGTGCAGAATCTTGTAGGTTCGTGACCATCCTTTGTCTAGTTAATCTTGGCCCTTGATCTTTTATTCTCCCTAGCTACTTTGTAGACTTTTCAATCTAGTTGATAGATCATTTGTTGACTGATAATCTTGAATCTTCATTTGTTTGCATTCTGTATTTGAGAGGCATGTCGAGATCTCCAGTTTTTTATATAGAGAAGTGACATCTCAATAAGTATAATGACTTATCGAGAACTCTGAGTTCTCTATAGATATTTTTGACTTGTCGAGGTCTCTTGATATTTGCATGCTAAATGACTTGCCGATATGTCTGAGATCTCTACATGTAGAATTGACTTGTCAATATCTCAGAGATCTCTATATATATTTTGACTTGTCGATATCTCTGAGATCTCTAATGATAATTTGACTTGTCAATATCTCCAATCTTCACATCTTCATTTTGACTTGTCGATATCTCTGAGTTCTCTACATGTAGAAATGATTTGTCGATATCTCCAATCTTCATATCTTCATTTGACTTGTTGATATCTCTGAGACTTCTCTATAAGTCATTTTGGACTTCTCGATAAGTCATTCTGGAGTTCTCGAATGGCTTCTTAATATTTCTTGATCCGTGACTTGTCGATATCTTGACTTAGAACATTTTTCATAAAATAGATTTATTCAACTCCAAGCTTCTGTATCATTTCTCCGAGGCATCTAACTTGATCTTCTTCCAGAGTTTATTCCTTAGGCTTGAACTGTTTACAGAATAATATTCCAGTCTAATCTTCTAACCGTTTTACAGACTCAAGTAACACAATACAAAATACAAAGTTGATTATCAGAAAGCTAAATCTTCGGGTTGTCATCTGACTTAATCTTATTGTTGTATAGGCATGTCTTGCACAACAATCTCCCGCAATTTGTGAGAAGATTTCTTATCATAAATTCATGCCTGATAACAAGACTAACCCCAAGCTAAATTAAAAAAATTGACAAATTGAGAAGTACAAACATTTATACATTGAGTAATTATATTTACTAAAGAGTACACAAAATTAGGTGAAATTTTCATAGCCCGGTTCTTTCCTAATGAGATCCTTGAGATTTATAAGCATATTAAGTTCTTTAATAATTTGAGTCCCTCTCAAGGCTTCTACCAGTCTGAGCCAGTCATCCAGTTTGTAACCATTGAGGTAATTAACCCTGAATCTTGAGTAGCTGCCAAATTTTATGTTCAAAAAATGTCCATCTTTTAATATTCTACTCATCCCCTTTGCCTTGAGCTCATTTGATCTTTGTTCAAACATAGAAATTTCTTTTACATACTTACTATCCGTTTCTTCCTTTTCAGCCCTTGCTTTTACAATTCTTTCATCCCTTTCTCTCAGCCATACACACATCATATCCTTCTATGCCCTTGTACTTGTGTCCTTGTCCTTCATTAAGCTAATCATCCTCTTAAATTCTGTGGTTGAAAGTGTATCCATTAATTCCCCGCTAAGTAGAGTGAAGGAGCCATCTAGATAATAGATTATGACTTCTCTCAATGATACAACCCAAACTTTGACCATTTCTTCAGATAATTATTGAAAGTAATCATCATCTGTGATGCACCAGTTTAAAGGTAGAAAATCAGTCTGAATAAAGCAAATTCAGATAGCCCCTTACCAATTTGCAGCTTCTTTGGTTTTCTCCCAACAGTCTTGAAATGAGTCTTGATTGGTGGCTTAAACGAAGGTAGGTTTAAGATTTTCTTTAAGGTGGTTTGGCTAGAAGTGATTGGTATTTTGAGTAAGGTGTTTGCAGTTTCTTTGTACAAAAGTTTAGGCTTAGAGGTTAAAGGTGGTTGAATGTTTGAGCTTGCAGGCTTAAAGGTTTGAGTAGGTTGAATCTTGACTTGTAGTTCTTGGACATTTCTCTTGGTTCCTTCTTCTCCACCCTTCTTCCTCTTTTGACTTTCATCTCCCCTCTTCCTATCATCCCCCTTCTTGTCATCCTTCTTCTTCTCTTCTACTTTGCTTCCGGTTGCTTTAGAAGATTGACTTGGATTGATACAGAAGGTTTTTGATCATCATTTTTTGCTCATCATCATCCTTGTCATCTTTTGTGTTGAATTGAGTGCTTGGCAACCTGGTTTCAGCATTTTGAAGATATCTTTCCAGCATCCTGATCATCTCCTCATCTTTAGATGTTTTGTTCTTCTTGGTTTTGAGGTCAGTCTCCAATGTCATAATCAATCTTGTATTTCTCTGTTAGATATATTTGTGATGTCATGTTTAATATGATTTGTGTTTATTTTTCAGATCTTACTTAAACAGGACAAATCAGTACTTAACTGGAAATCAGTACTTATACTGAAGTCAGAACTTAAGATATCAGAACTTAAGTTGTCAGAACTTAAGTTATCAGGAGATATTTATCGGGAGATAATATCAGGACTTAAGGAGACTTTCAGATAAGGAAGGCGACTGATTGAAAGGATCAAGACAAATATAAGAAGATATGCATGAAGAAGGAATTATATGAAGAATAGAATACTTGGAAGAAAAGATAACTGATTGATATATATTAGGAAGCAGAATTGTATTCGATATCAGTTAGAAGTTTATCTTGTAACTGTGTAGTACATAAACACAGACATAGGGTTTACACTATATGTGTTATCATTATCGAAAATATTATTCATTGTAACCCTAGCAGCTCTCATGATAATTTGTTCATCACTGAGAGAGGACAGTTCCATATTGTAACAGAGTTTATTGTGTTGAATAAAATCTATTTTCTGTTACTTGAGTTCTTATATTCGATTTGATTGTAGTAAAAACTGTATTCAACCCCCTTCTACAGTGTGTGTGACCTAACAAGTGGTATCAGAGCAATCTGTTACACACAAACAAAAAAGATCCAAAAACAATCATGTCTGAAGAAACACAAACTCCAACCAAGCCCACCAAAACTGAAGAACCTCCAAAGACTCAAATCCATAATCGATATGAGATTATTAGAGTTCCCATACTGAAACCATCTGAATATCCCATATGGAAGGTGAGGATGTCTATGTTTCTGGAAGATACAGATCCAGAATACCTTGACAGAATCAATGAAGGACCACATAAGCCAACCAAGCTCTCTGTTGTAGTTGCAGATCAGACAGCACTGACAGTACCAAAGGAGAAAAGTGAATATACAGCTGAAGATATCTCATCTATTGCTAAGGATGCAAAGGTACGACATTTGCTGCATAGTGCCATTTATAATGTCATGTCTAACAGGGTAATCAACTGCAAGACTGCAAAGGAGATATGGGATGCATTGGAAACAAGATGTCAGGGAACTAATTCAATTAAGAAGAACAGGAGGACTATACTCACTCAAGAGTATGAGCACTTTGACTCAAAACCTGATGAGTCATTAACTGCATTATATGACAGATTTGTCAAACTCTTGAATGATCTGTCACTAGTGGACAAGGAATATGAACTTGAAGATTCAAATCTTAAATTCCTGTTAGCTCTTCTTAAAAGTTGGGATTTGAAGGCCACCACTATAAGAGACAACTATGTTCTTGATGAAACAACTTTTGATGAAATTTATGGGATGCTCAAGACTCATGAACTTGATATGGAATAAAGAAGCAAGAGGAATGGAAGGAAGTCAAGGACAGTTGCTCTTAAGGCTGGGGAGGATGTCCCCAAAGTAGCTGCCTCAAGAAAAGGCAAGGGAAAAGCTCTCATCACAAAGTTTGATACTGAGTCATCAAGTTCTGATAGTGATAATGACTCAGAAACTGAAAGCTTACCTGAGATGGATCCTGATGAAGAGATGATAAAGCTGTGTGCTCTTATGGTGAAAGGAATCACAAGGATTGCATACAGGAAATTCAGAAAGGGAAAGAAGTTTTCCAGGAAAGGTGCAAGTTCTGATAAGAGAGGTTTCAGAAAATCTGAAGGCAAAGGAGGAAAGTCTGACAGAGGAGATTACTCAAATGTCAAATACTACAACTGTGGTGAGAAAGGCCACATATCTCCTGATTACAAGAAAGTGAAGAGTGACAAAGGCAAAGCACTTGTCATAAAGAAGAAAAGCTGGACAGACACTTCAGATTCTGAAAGTGAGGTGAACTATGCCTTAATGCAAACGCTGATAGCAGTTCTGATGCTGCTGAGTTAAAGGTACCTCAAACTACGTATGCCTTTCACACTGATGATATTACTGAGTTATAGAGATCAAACTTTAACATGTGAAAGATTAACTTCTGAAAATATTGCTTATAAAAAGGAATAATTATTTAGAAAAGAGTTAGTCATGTTCCATCAAACTCAGAAAGATAGAGATGATGCCTTTTATGTTAGGGATGAAGTACTTAAAATGAATGAATCTCTAAAAACTGAGTTAGAAAATGAAAGAGAGATTATCAGGACTTGGATTAACTCTGGAAGAACAACTCAGAATTTGTTAAGTAGTGGAAACTGGAAAGAGGGCTTAGGTTATGGAGATGATAAGAATGATAAGGGAACTGTAGAAATTGAGCCTATAGTTGTTAAACAAAAGCCAAAGGTAAATCCTGTTAAGTTTGTAGCTGTAAAGTCTGATATTGATAAATCAGAAGTTAAAGAGAAATTAACTTCTGACAAACCAAAATAGGATAAGCCAACTGAAGTTAACATAGGCTTAATGACTAAGAAGTAGCTTAAGCATAAGCTGAAAGATGTTAAGAATGTAAACAAGGTAAAGCCACCTAGGAAAAATAGGAATGGAAATGAAGGTGTGAATAAAAGTAATGATTATAAGCCTGTTCCTAATGCTCCTAGAAAGAAATGTTATAACTGTGGAAACTCTAACCATCTGGCTACTTTTTACAGGAAGAATAAGAACATAAACTCCTTACCTTCAAAATCAGGAGTTAAGAGTCAGTCTGTTAGATATAGGCCACAAAATCCTTATTTTCATTGTGGTAGTTTGTGGCATTCCATTTATACTTGTAAGGAATATCATAGTTTATACTTGTAAGGAATATCATACTGTAAATGCTGATAAGAAGAATGTTAACATAAACTCTGATGCTAAATCCGCTGCAACTGTTAACAAACTTAATAAGGCCAAAGGATCCAAGCAAGTCTGGATCCTTAAAACTAATCATTAGTGGTCTTTGTGATTGCAGGGCAACATGAAAAACATCCTAGTTCTGGAAAGTGGATGTTCAGGATATATGACTGGAAATAAAGCCTTGCTATCAGACTTTGCGGAGAAAGCTGGCCCAGGTATTTCTTATGGAGATGGCAACATGGGAAAAACTCTGGGATATGGCAATATCAATCTTGGGAATGTCATCATTGAAAAAGTAGCTCTAGTCTCAGGACTGAAACATAATTTGCTGAGTGTTAGTCAAATCTGTGACAAAGGTTATCATGTGGATTTCTTTGAAGAACACTGTGAAGTTGTAAGCAAATTTATAGGTAAAGTTGTTCTGAAAGGATACAGACATGGTAACATTTATGAAGCCATTTATGAAGCCAAGCTTTCAAAACGTTCTGATGGTTCTGCAAGCTCTCTATTAAGTAGAGCATCAATTGAAGAAAGCTGGAATTGGCACAAGAAACTCTCTCATTTAAATTTCAACAATATAAATGAACTAGTCAAGAAAGATCTTGTGAGAGGACTACCAAAATCAGTATTTGCTCCTGATGGCCTTTGTGATTCATATCAGAAGGCAAAACAAAGAAATCTTCATTCAAGAGCAAGACTGAATCATCAATTCTTGAGCCTTATCACCTACTACATGTTGATCTATTTGGTCCAGTGAATGTCATGTCTATTACAAAGAAGAAATATGCTATGGTCATAGTAGATGAGTTTACCAGATACACATGGGTGTATTTCTTGCACACAAAAGTGAAACTGAATCTATTTTGATTGATCATGTCAAATAACTGGATAAATTGGTCAAAGACTCTGTGAAAATCATTAGAAGTGATAATGACACTGAGTTCAAGAATTTAATTATGGAAGAGTTCTGCAAAGACCATGGAATAAAGCAGGAATTCTCTGCTCCTGGAACTCCACAGCTAAATGGAGTTGTTGAAAGAAAGAATAGAACTCTTATTGAAGCTACACGAACTATGCTTGATTAAGCAAAGTTACCAACCTATTTTTGGGCTGAAGCTGTGCAGACTGCTTGTTTTACTCAGAATGCAACTAGGGATGGCAATTTGTACCGAACCGATGGATACTCGATAAGTACCGATCCGATCGGGTTTTACCGAACCCGAATATTTTATTCGGGTTCGGATTCGGGTTCAGGTTTGATTTTTAAACCCGAACCATTTTCGGGTCGGGTTTGGGTTTGATTTTTAAACTCGAACCATTTTCGGGTCGGGTTTGGGTTTGATTTTTAAACCCGAGCCATTTTTGGGTCGGGTTTGGGTTTAAGGCATACCGTTCCGAACCCGACCCGAAAACCCGAAACCGGTTCTGTTCCAATCCGAACCCGATCTGAAACCCGTGTTAATATATAAATAAAATTTTATATTTTATAAGTAGTAATATAATATACAATATAATATATTACTAATATTAGTGATAATTGATTATACTTCTTACAAACTATTGCATTAAAGTCGTCTAAATATGTTTTTAGCAAGCATGTTTAATACAAGTATACTGAAGGTCAATGATTTCACTAACAATTTTATTCATAGAGGTATAATCCACTATGCTCAAATAAGATCCTAGTAATTTTTCACTAGAGTTTGTGCAAATTAAGGTGTAATTTGATAGAGGTGTACAAACCCGAATGTTACGACCGACATTTTCGTGTAATATTATTTGTAGTTATGGTATAATATTAATGTCGAAAGTAAATATGTTCAATGACTGCGCGTTTGTGTTAGTGAGAATTTCTGCATTATAAAATTTTTAAGTGTAGTACATGATTTTTCAAAGTAAAAGTTTAATTATTTCCTTTATTTTTGATTTATAAGGAATATACTAAGCCTTGGATAAATTTTCTTTTAAAAGATATTTTGTTCACAAATTTTGAAAGTGGTTTTATAAAATTTCTAAAAATCCAAATTATTTTATGGTATAAATTTTATAATTTCGAACTTTTATTTTATTATATAAAAATAAATCTTTGAAAATTTGTTGCTTGCTGATTATCAAATTACATGTATATCCTTGCATGCAAACTCTCTTCTATTCAACTAAAGGGCTAAAAAGGACAATTACAACCCCACTAACTCTCATCTTGCTAACCAAATTACTCCTTTGTCCTTGCATGCAAAATGGTCTTAGTATGTTGGAAGGTTAATCTTGTCAATTCTCATTTCCACTCACTTATTTCAATCAATCAAAATCATAAAAACCCAAAATGCAAAGTGTTGTGATCATTCACCCCACTCCACACTCCACCCTCACTCTCTCCTCCCTCTCTCCTCCTTCACCTCTCGGCTTCTTCTCCCTCTCGGCAATCACCATAGCCGAAGCCCCCATCCCCTTTCTTTTCTTCATTCTTTCACTCAAACATCCATCTTATATTCAAGTAATCTTACTCCCTACATGTTGTCCATATATATTTCAAAGAGTTTTGAGTAAAAAGTTTAAGTTTTAAGGTTGCATGTCAAGGTTTTAGTTGGAACTCAAAGTACAACCTTGATTCTTATGGATTTAAGGTTGTTTTTGAGAGGACTACAAGGAATGGTGAAGTGCCAAGTCTTGAGAAGTAAACTCTTGATGTTGAATGGCCATTTCCCTTCCATTTCATTCGGCCATGACCTTAAGGGAGCCGAATGAATGGTGAAGTGCCAAGTCTTGAGAAGTAAACTCTTGATGTTGAAGTTATGCATGCATGTGGATTTCTCTTGGAATGTTGGAAGATTTTGATCATTTGGAAAGATTTTGTTAGTACGCTTTAATTTCAGTAGGGATAAGGTGTTAATCTTGATTAGTGCTCCTTGATGTATGGTAATAATTCCTGTATATATTTTATAAAAATACATAACTTGTTATTTTCAAAAACTTGATGACTTGTAAGTTGTGAAATGTGATTTCCTTTATTTTGCCATGTTGCACCTTAGGTAAGGATGATCTCCACCAAGATTATTTTGAGTGAAAGGAAGTTGGTTCAGTAGATCACCATGTTTAAGTCTTGGTTTGGGTATTTGGGTTGTTGGTGGTTGAGTTTGTCAAGTAAAAACCTTGGAGAAAGGAGAGTTTTAGTTTCTGCAGAAAATCAGTTTAGTACCCTGAGGTTTAGAGTGAGTTTTGACCATGTCATTGATGTGCACTTTAAGGCCCAAGCCACCAGAAGCTATAATTAGGAGTATATAAAAGCTTTTAGGTTTTGGTTGGAGGTTTCCAAGTCATTTGGTTAGGTGCACAAGTGGAATCACAAAATCTGTCCAGCAGGGGACAGTTTTGTTGCAACTTAGAAATAGGAAGTTTTGACCATGTCATGGGTAGGCCCTCATTAGGCCCTATTGGGCCTTAGTTAGAGGGAGTGTCAGAGAAGTTTTTCCAACCATAGTTCATAGGATATGAGTTAGAACCATGTGCCACAAGTTAATTCAAGTCAGGGCATTTTTCTGCCCAGAAAAACAGGGGAACCATGGACTTTAAGCTTAGGCCCAAGGAGGCCCAAGCTAGGCCCTTGAGCCACATCAAGTTTGGGAGATGACCTAAGGTCAGGAGAGTCTTGTGTAAGAGTTTTGGAGGAAAACTAGTAGTTTAAGGGTGTCTAATGCACTCAAGAAACCATAGATGTCATTCTAAAATTTACACCAGTGAGCACTTTCACTTATCACATAGTTTTAGAACACTTAGGAGTGAGATCTAGGTTGACCACTATGGTGGTAAGATATTATAAAGTCATTAGATTAGAAGGCCCAAGTGAGGGTCAATAGGTCTTGGATGGTTTAGTAAAGGCACATTGAGTTAGGAAGCCAAAATTTGGAGACTTTGTTTAAGTATAGCGACCAAGTGACTTAAGTTGTGAGTCGAGATCATCCAAGCCTAGTGTTGCATTATGGTGTGAGTGATATTATTTGGTATTAAAATATGATATGTGAGTATATGTGGCTATGTGTACGATTATATTTATAAGGTGAATATAAATTGCGTGCATATAGGCCTACGTGCCATTTGTGTTGTAAATAGGTTAAGTTGGTGAGATTATATTATAATGAGGATTATTATTATTATGTAGGATCTCGAGACGAGGGTAAGCTTGCCATAAAGGTCGAGTGAAGCTTCCAGTTTCTCCTACCAGTCAGACCAGACCAGCCTTTCGCAAGGCAAGTGATTCAACTTGTCTTTCGTATTCACTACAAATAGTTCATATATATTGATGCAACTATCCTGAGTCATTTTGATATATTTGAATCAAGCGTATCTTATGTTTATCTTTGAATCATATAAAAATGCCATGAACCCTCGAGTACGTATTGCAAGTAGTTCAAAAGTCTTATCATGATAGTATATTAAAGTAATTTGAATGCTATGATAAAATAAAGAGTTGTTACAACACTTGGTTGATCCTCTTGATTACCATGCTAATGATTCCTAAGTATTGATATCTCATCCTGATACTTGAACCCCTATAGAACCTTACCTTGATACCTGAAAGCCAGATATTTATCAAAGTTGTCCCTAATTGATTGATACCCCTCTTTCCTATCCTAAAGCTTGACAATTTTGATATATCCTGAGTTAAAGATCATTTCTTCATACCTTAACACCCTTAGTATTCATGAATCTTATCTTCTTGATGTTCTAGTACTTGTACCTTATCGAAAACCATTGCTTTAAGCCTAGTTTGGCATTACTCTTTCATAATATCCAATAGCCTTGCTAAATTTCCTTGTCCAATTCTTGTATAACCTTTTAGTTACCCTAATAGAGTAAAGTCTAGTGGATCATGGCCTTGATATTTTGTGACATATTTCCAGTGTTTCAAGTTGATCTATAATCCCTTGATAAAAATGTTTACAGTCAAAAGAGATTTTGTCATAAATCGGCATCAGTTTTTAAGATGATTAAAATGTGGATTTTTAGTCCTAAAGGGGGATAAATGTTTTCTCTGAATAGTGGATCTGGACTGAGACGCGAGTCCTTTCCACACTTATTATGTAGGATTAAAAGTTGCCTAAGGATCCCATTAATGTTTTAGAACCCAGCGAGGTTCGGGATTACTTCACGGCTGATCACCGGCTGTAATCCGTAGCGTCATAAAATGATTTTGATTAAGATATAATTTTGAAATTGTTTTGATACAAGCAAATGATGCCATCACCCAAAGTTTTATCTCTTGTTATCATTGGTTATGTCTTAACATTGTCATTCTTTAATATATATATCTCGATTTATGTTTTGTTTCGTATTATTTAGCACTTGTTGAGCATTTGGCCCACTTCTTTCTTTACCATGATAATTCAGCTAGCAGCTATGGTTAGATTCAAGCAGACCGCCCGTAAGACCTGTGACGCTGATGCATATGTTTGAGCTCAGGTAGAATAAGAGATAGTTATGTGTGAGGATTCGATATTAAAATCAGTTGTAATAGATGGTAGTGTTGGGCTGTTCCAAACCCTAAACTGTAAGATCTTGGATTATGTTGTGTTTACTTATTTTTAAATATTGTAATAATTATATTTAATTTGCTGGTTAAGTTGGGGGTGTGACAGGTTTTGGTATCAGAGCAACAGTTTAGAGTCCCTGGACAGCCCAAATAGGTTATAGGGTATATGTATAGGCTATAGATAATATGCGAGAGAGTAGGTTAAGTAAATTTATTAATACTCCTCTTATTGGTTTGTCAGCAAAGGGCGCATTCCTCGTCATCCTCTGGGTCGGACGACACTATTGCTTTCTCCGTGTATGCTGAGTTGAGGCGTGAGTTCGACATGCTTCAGGGCAAGTACGACCGACTGATAGACCGACTTAAGAACGTGTACCCGGACAGCCGAAACTATGAAGGGAAGCCCAAGGAACAGATGACTGCGAGACTTGAGACCTTGGTTCAGTACGTCAACACTAAGCTTGAGGATATGCTAGCGCACCGGGACCGCACCAGCCAGTATGTCATTCAGATGGTGGTGGATGAGCTCCAGAGCATTGTGAAGACGCTTCGAGAGGAAAGGACTACCAAGCCCCGTTCAGATGGAGTGGAGCCTTAGTTCTTTCCATTTACCTTTTCATGTTGTTGTATCAGACTCCGTAGAATTCCCAGTTGTTTCCGTTATTTCCTTTAAATAAGCCTGTTGTTCCTGGAATCAGACTTTGTCCTAATCCTGATGTATTGTGACCTTTAAATTTCAATAATCATGCACTATTGTTCCATTTGCTCTCAACTGTTATTTTACGCCTTCATATGCATCGCCATATCTGCTTAATTTAAAACTTGACCTCATATGTAAATAAGAATGCCATGCGATACCCTCAAATTATTTTATCATTTATATCTGTTTTGACATAACTCTTATTTCAGGATCATGCCTCCCAAAAAGAAGAACCCAACAACCACATCTACCACAGACCCAAATATTCTTCGACTACTAGAAACTTTGCAACAGTAAACCAATGCTATAGCTCAACAACAACTAACTCTTCAATAACGAATTGAAAACCAAGATAATCGTGAACCACACCAACCACTCGAACCACCAGTACCACCTAGATAAGTTGTCACTTTCAAGGCTTTTCAGAATGTGAATCCACCTGCATTTCATGATACCACTAATCCAGTAATAGCTAATACATGGATTAAGGAAATGGAAAGGGCTTTTGAGTTGGTACAGTTAGGAGACGATCAGAAGACGCCATATGCTACCTACTTCTTGAAGGGCGAAGTCATCTATTGGTGGGAATCAGTAAAAGCTACGGAAGCAACTCAGCAGGTTTCTTGGGAGAGATTTAAGAAGTTATTTCTGGAAAAGTATTATCCTAAGTACATGCAGAATCAGATGGAGCTTAAATTTCTTGAGTTGAAGCAAGGGAACATGACTGTACTAGAGTATGAGAAGAAGTTCACTGAGTTGTCAAGGTTTGTGACAAAGTATACCAGCACCGAAGAGGAAAAAGCAAAGAAATTTCAGCAAGGATTGGAGCCTTGGATCAGAGATAGAGTGGCTATGTTTGAACTTGAAACCTATGCGGGAGTAGTACAGAAAGCTGCTCTGATTGAGAATAATGGGATGCAGTCAAGGAAGGAAAAGGATAACAAGAAGAGGAAGGTTCTATTTTATGGAGAAAAGTCTGAAGCCGGAAGTTCACAAGATCGGAATGTAAAGAGGATTGGATTCCATAAGGGCGGAAATTTTCAAAGGAAGGGAAGTTTGGTCAAAAGGCAAGAATCAAAGGGGAACAACCAGACAAGCCAAGGGCAAGTTGGAGAAAACAGGTTCTAGAGACCGGAATGCAAGCACTGTGGAAGAAGGCACCCTGGAGTGTGCAATAAACTGAGCATGACCTGCTATAGGTGTAACCAGAAGGGACATTTGGCAAATGAGTGCAAGATACCGAAGCCAGGAGTTACGTGTTACAAATGTGGAAAGACTGGACACATAGCTAGGGAGTGCAAGGCAACCAGACCAGTCAAAGCTCTGATGAATGTGGCAAGTACCAGTGCAAGCGTGCCAGCTGAGGTATTGGCATTACCTCCACCACCTACAACAACCCCGCAAGCAACAACAAGGACATTCGATCTGAAGATGAAGGATGCTGTTCAGAATTCTGAGGTGATAACAGGTACACTTTTACTCAATAATGTCAAAGCTAAAGTATTGATTGATTCGGGAGCAACAAGATCTTTCATATCAGAAACTTTTGTTGATAAACTTCAATGTGATAAAATGGTTATGAGCGAGGTAGTAAATGTGGTAATTGCGAACCAAGAGAAGACTCTTGTGAATCAATTCTGTCCGAAGTGTGAGATTGATATTTCGGGGTATAAGTTTTCAGCCGACTTGATACTCTTCAAGTTGGGAGAGTTCGATATAATTTTAGGAATGGATTGGTTAGGGAAGAATAATGCCCAGATTAATTGTAAGACCAAGAAAATGTATTTAAAGACGAAGAGTGGAGAGAAGGTAGTATTTAAGGGGCAGAGGCAAGAACAACTATTTCTTACAATCGTCCAGGCTAAGAAGTTACTAATTAGAAAAGGTTGTGAGTCGTTCCTAGCTTATGTAGTGGATTCAGAAAAAGGCAGTCCCAGCATAGAAGATATTCCCGTAGTTAACGAGTTTCCCGATGTGTTTCCAGACGAAACACCAGGCTTACCACCAGATCGACAAATCGAGTTCGAGATCAACCTTGCTCCAGGAACGGAACCAGTTTCAAAGGCCCCATATAGGATGGCACCAGCAGAAATGAAAGAGTTGGTGAGCCAGCTACAAGAATTGTTGGATAAGGGAGTGATACGGCCAAGTACGTCGCCATGGGGAGCACCTGTTCTGTTTTTAAAGAAGAAAGATGGGAGTATGCGGCTCTGCATAGATTATCGTGAGTTGAATAAGGTAACGATCAAGAACCGCTACCCGCTACCAAAAATAGATGACCTTTTTGACCAGCTGAAGGGAGCAAAATGCTTTTTAAAGATTGACTTGAGATCGGGATACCATCAATTAAATATCAAGGAAGAAGATATTCCCAAGACAGCATTCAGGACCAGATATGGGCATTATGAATTCCTAGTAATGCCGTTTGGATTGACTAATGCCCCGACCACGTTTATGGATCTGATGAATCGAGTATTTAAGAAGTATTTGGATAAGTTTATAGTGGTATTCATTGATGACATCCTTATTTATTCTAAGTCGGAAAAAGAACATAAGCAGCACCTCTGGATAGCATTGGAGATACTTCGTCAAGAGAAATTATATGCCAAGTTTACCAAATGTGAGTTTTGGTTAAAGGAAGTTCAATTCTTGGGGCACGTCATTGGAAATGAAGGAGTTAAAGTGGATCCGGCAAAGATTGAGGCGGTTATGAGCTGGGAAAGGCCAAAGACACCTACGTAAGTGTGAAGTTTCCTAGGATTGGCAGGATACTATAGAAGGTTTGTCAAGGATTTTTCAAAAATCGCCACGCCATTGACCAAGTTAACTCGGAAGAATCAGAAGTTCGAATGGAGTGCAGAATGTGAGGATAGCTTTCAAGAGTTGAAACAGAGGTTGGTAACAGCTCCGGTGTTAGTACTACCAGATGACCAAGGGAACTTTGTGATATTCAGCGACGCTTCACATAAGGGATTGGGTTGTGTGTTAATGCAACACAGTAAGGTGATCGCATATGCGTCAAGACAGTTGAAACCGCATGAGTTGAAGTACCCGACGCATGACTTGGAACTAGCCGCCATAGTGTTCGCACTTAAGATTTGGAGACATTACCTCTATGGAGAGTAGTGTGAAATCTACACAGATCATAAGAGTTTAAAGTACATTTTCACTCAGAAGGAACTCAATATGAGGCAAAGGAGATGGCTGGAATTGATCAAGGACTACGATTGCTCGATAAATTACCATCCTGGAAAGGCAAATGTTGTGGCCGATGCCCTAACCAGGAAGGAGAGATTGAATATGATGGAAACACCAAAGGAACTGACTGAAGAGATCAAGAGATTTGGACTGGAACTCTATGATTGTGGAAAAGTTGAAGAAGTTTATCATGCAATGACTTTTCAGCCAACACTAGTGGAAAGGATAAAGAAATATCAAGAAGAAGTAATGGAGAAAGGGAAGAATCAGTTGACTGGAGAAGAGATTGGAACTCAAAAGGATGAACAAGGTATATTAAGGTTTTCCTCAAGAATTTGGGTTCCTCATGTACCTAAATTGAAGAATGAAATCCTACAAGAAGCCCACAATTTGAAATTTTCAATCCACCCGGGAAGCACTAAGATGTATCGGGACTTAAAGCAAAATTTTTGGTGGCCAAATATGAAGCGAGACGTGGCAGAATGGGTTGCGAAGTGTTATACTTGTCAGAAAGTGAAGCCAGAACATCAACGACCAAGCGGATTAATTCAGCCCCTAAAGATTCCAGAATGGAAATGGGAAAATATTGCTATGGACTTTATAGTGGGACTACCGCGAATGAAATCCGGACATGATGCTATATGGGTTATAGTTGATCGTCTAACGAAGTCAGCGCATTTCCTTCCAATTAATGAGAAGTCGTCATTGGAAAAATTGGTTCATCTGTATGTGCGTGAAATCGTACTAAGACATGGAGTACCCGTATCGATCATTTCAGACAGAGATCCCCGATTTAACTTGAGATTCTGGAAGTAATTTCAAGAAAGTCTTGGCACGAAGTTGAATATGAGCACGGTGTACCACCCGCAGACTGATGGTCAGAGCGAAAGGATAATTCAAACAATCGAAGACATGTTGCACAGTTGTGCAATCAATTTTGCAGGAAGTTGGGACGACCACTTGCCATTGATTGAATTCTCTTACAACAATAGCTATCATTCCGGTATTGGCATACCACCATACGAAGCTTTGTACGGGCAAAAATGTAGATCACCGACAAGTTGGGATGAAGTAGGAGAAGGAAGGATTCTCGGCTTGGAATTGGTACAACAGTTGCATGACACAGTCAAGTTAATTCAGAAAAGGTTGCTTGCTGCTCAAGATAGACAAAGAAAATATGCGGATCCAGAGCGTAAGGATGTTCGATTCCAAGTTGGCGAAGCTGTTTTGCTGAAGGTGTCGCCTAGAAAAGGGTTGTCTAGATTTGGCAAGAAAGGGAAGTTAGCACCTAGATATATAGGTCCTTTTGAAATTTTGAGTCAAGTGGGGAAGGTAGCCTACGAGTTAGCCTTACCACCTCAGTATCAGCATGTGCATAATGTGTTCCATGTGTCGTTGCTTAAGAAGTACAATCCTGACGCTAGCCATGTGATAGAATATGAACCTCATTTGTGGAGCAACCTGTCAAAATACTCGACTGGCAAGAGAAGAGTCTTAGAAACAAGTTAGTAAAAGTACTTTGGAAGAACCCTAAGGTCGAAGAATCGACTTGGGAGTTAGAGTCTGATATGCGTTCCTGGTATCCTCATCTGTTCTCTTAGATTCTGGGGACATAATCCCTTAAGGGGGAGAGGATGTTACGACCGGCATTTTCGTGTAATATTATTTGTAATTTTGGTATAATATTAATGTCGAAAGTAAATATTTTCAATGATTGCGCGTTTGTGTTAGTGAGAATTTCTGCATTATAAAATTTTTAAGTGTAGTACATGATTTTTCAAAGTAAAAGTTTAATTATTTCCTTTATTTTTGATTTATAAGTAATATACTAAGCCTTGGAGAAATTTTCTTTTAAAAGATATTTTGTTCACAAATTTTGAAAGTGGTTTTATAAAATTTCTAAAAATCCAAATTATTTTATGGTATAAATTTTATAATTTTCAAACTTTTATTTTATTATATAAAAATAAATCTTTGAAAATTTGTTGCTTGATGATTATCAAATTACATGTATATCCTTGCATGCAAACTCTCTTCTATTCAACTAAAGGGCTAAAAAGGACAATTACAACCCCACTAACTCTCATCTTGCTAACCAAATTACTCTTTTGTCCTTGCATGCAAAATGGTCTTAGTATGTTGGAAGGTTAATCTTGTCAATTCTCATTTTCACTCACTTATTTCAATCAATCAAAATCATAAAAACCCAAAATGCAAAGTGTTGTGATCATTCACCCCACTCCACACTCCACCCTCACTCTCTCCTCCCTCCTTCCTTCCTCACCTCTCGGCTTCTTCTCCCTCTCGGCAATCACCATAGCCGAAGCCCCCATCCCCTTTCTTTTCTTCATTCTTTCACTCAAACATCCATCTTATATTCAAGTAATCTTACTCCCTACATGTTGTCCATATATATTTCAAAGAGTTTTGAGTAAAAAGTTTAAGTTTTAAGGTTGCATGTCAAGGTTTTAGTTGGAACTCAAAGTACAACCTTGATTCTTATGGATTTAAGGTTGTTTTTGAGAGGACTACAAGGAATGGTGAAGTGCCAAGTCTTGAGAAGGAAACTCTTGATTTTGAATGGCCATTTCCCTTCCATTTCCTTCGGCCATGACCTTAAGGGAGCCGAATGAATGGTCCTTGAGATCATTCTTGTTGCTTTGTTCAATTCTTGTATGTTTATGTGGTAATGGCATGAATTTTGTAGTGAAAACTTGATGAAACTCTTTGCATGCTAAGTGATCATCTAGATATAGCTTATGTTAGGCCTGCATGTCAATTTCATGATAGATTATATTTAGAAAATATGTTGTTTTGGTTTGTAAAACTCAAAGTTATGCATGCATGTGGATTTCTCTTGGAATGTTGGAAGATTTTGACCATTTGGAAAGATTTTGTTAGTAAGATTTAATTTCATTAGGGCTAAGGTGTTAATCTTGATTAGTGCTCCTTGATGTATGGTAATAATTCGTGTATATATTTTATAAAAATACATAACTTGTTATTTTCAAAAACTTGATGACTTGTAAGTTGTGAAATGTGATTTCCTTTGTTTTGTCATGTTGCACCTTAGGTAAGGATGATCTACACCAAGATTATTTTGAGTGAAAGGAAGTTGGTTCAGTAGATCACCATGTTTAAGTCTTGGTTTGGGTATTTGGGTTGTTGGTGGTTGAGTTTGTCAAGTAAAAACCTTGGAGAAAGGAGAGTTTTAGTTTCTGCAGAAAATCAGTTTAGTACCCTGAGGTTTAGAGTGAGTTTTGACCATGTCATTGATGTGCACTTTAAGGCCCAAGCCACCAGAAGCTAGAATTAGGAGTATATGAAATCTTTTAGGTGTTGGTTGGAGGTTTCCAAGTCGTTTGGTTAGGTGCACAAGTGGAATCACAAAATCTGTCTAGCAGGGGACAGTTTTGTTGCAACTTAGAAATAGGAAGTTTTGACCATGTCATGGGTAGGCCCTCATTAGGCCCTATTGGGCCTTAGTTAGAGGGAGTGTCAGAGAAGTTTTTCCAACCATAGTTCATAGTATATGAGTTAGAACCATGTGTCACAAGTTAATTCAAGTCAGGGTATTTTTCTGCCCAGAAAAACAGGGGAACCATGGACTTTAAGCTTAGGCCCAAGGAGGCCCAAGCTAGGCCCTTGAGCCATATCAAGTTTGGGAGATGCCCTAAGGTCAGGAGAGTCTTTTGTAAGAGTTTTGGAGGAAAACTAGTAGTTTAAGGATGTATAATGTACTAAAGAAACCATAGATGTCATTCTGAAATTTACACCAGTGAGCACTTTCACTTATCACATAGTTTTAAAACACTTAGGAGTGAGATCTAGGTTGACCACTATGGTGGTAAGATAGTATAAAGTCAGTAGAGCAAAAGGCCCAAGTGAGGGTCAATAGGTCTTGGATAGTTTAGTAAAGGCACATCGAGTTAGGAAGCCAAAATTTGGAGACTTTGTCTAAGTATAGCGACCAAGTGACTTAAGTTGTGAGTCGAGATCATCCAAGCCAAGTGTTGCATTATGGTGTGTGTGATATTATTTGGTATTAAAATATGATATGTGAGTATATGTGGCTATGTGTACGATTATATTTATAAGGTGAATATAAATTGCGTGCATATAGGCCTAAGTGCCATTTGTGTTGTAAATAGGTTAAGTTGGTGAGATTATATTATAATGAGGATTATTATTATTATGTAGGATCTCGAGACGAGGGTAAACTTGCCATAAAGGTCGAGTGAAGCTTCCAGTTGCTCCTACCAGTCAGACCAGACCAGCCTTTTCTCAAGGCAAGTGATTCAACTTGTCTTTCGTATTCACTACAAATAGTTCATATATATTGATGCAACTATCCTGAGTCATTTTGATATATTTGAATCAAGCGTATCTTATGTTTATCTTTGAATCATATAGAAATGCCATGAACCCTCGAGTACGTATTGCAAGTAGTTCAAAAGTCTTATCATGATAGTATATTAAAGTAATTTGAATGCTATGATAAAATAGAGAGTTGTTACAGCACTTGGTTGATCCTCTTGATTACCATGCTAATGATTCCTAAGTATTGATATCTCATCCTAATACTTGAACCCCTATAGAACCTTATCTTGATACCTGAAAGCCAGATATTTATCAAAGTTGTTCCTAATTGATTGATACCCCTCTTTCCTATCCTAAAGCTTGATAATTTTGATATATCCTGAGTTAAAGATCATTTATTCATACCTTAACACCCTTAGTATTCATGAAGCTTATCTTCTTGATGTTCTAGTACTTGTACCTTATCGAAAACCATTGCTTTAAGCCTAGTTTGGCATTACTCTTTCATAATATCCAATAGCCTTGCTAAATTTCCTTGTCCAATTTCTTGTATATGGAAACCTTTCAGTTACCCTAATAGAGTAAAGTCTAGTGGATCATGGCCTTGAGATTTTGTGACATATTTCCAGTGTTTCAAGTTGATCTATAATCCCTTGATAAAAATGTTTACAGTCAAAAGAGATTTTGTCATAAATCAGCATCAGTTTTTAAAATGATTAAAATGTGGATTTTTAGTCCCAAAGGGGGATAAATGTTTTCTCTGAATAGTGGATCTGGACTGAGACACGAGTCTTTTCCATACTTATTATGTAGGCTTAAAAGTTGCCTAGGGATCCCATTAATGTTTTAGAACCCAGCGAGGTTCGGGATTACTTCGCGGTTGATCACCGGCTGTAATCCGTAGCGTCATAAAATGATTTTGATTAAGATATGATTTTGAAATTGTTTTGATACAAGCAAATGATGCCATCACCCAAAGTTTTATCTCTTGTTATCATTGGTTATGTCTTAACATTGTCATTCTTTAATATATATCTCGATTTATGTTTTGTATCGTATTGTTTAGCACTTATTGAGCATTTGGCTCACTTCTTGCTTTACCCTGATATTTCAGCTAGCAGCTATGGTTAGATTCAAGCAGACCGCCCGTAAGACCTGTGAAGCTGATGCGTATGTTCGAGCTCAGGTAGAATAAGAGATAGTTATGTGTGAGGATTCGATATTAAAATCAGTTGTAATAGATGGTAGTGTTGGGCTGTTCCAAACCCTAAACTGTAAGATCTTGGATTATGTTGTGTTTACTTATTTTTAAATATTGTAATAGTTATATTTAATTTGCTGGTTAAGTTGGGGGTGTGATAACAGATCTGCTTGAAGCTCTATCGGCTCATATTCTATTACATGTCTCTTATCAGGATTATACTTCTTAAGCATTGACTCGTGAAACACATTATGGATATGCTGTATATAGGATGGTAAGGCTAACTCGTATACAACTTTTTTGACTCTCTTTAAAATTTTGGACCGACGTATCGAGGCTTTAGCTTGCCCTTATTGCCAAACCTAGTCAATCCTTTCCATGGTGATATCTTCAGCAATACATGTTTTCCTTTTTGATAGTCCATATCATTTCTGGTTGGGTCTGCATATTTACGTTGTCGATTTTACGCTGCTTCGAGTCACTTTTGGATAAGCTCTACTTTTTCCTTGGCCTGCTGAATTAGTTCTGGACCTAGAATTTTGTACTACCCAAATTCATTCCATTATATAGGTGATCTGCATTTTCTTCCATATAAGGCTTCATAAGGTGGCATTCCAATGCTTGCATGATAGCTGTTGTTGTAAGAGAATTCCACTAGCAGTAAATGTTCGTCCCAACTACCTTCAAAATATATCGCACATACACGTAGCATATCTTCAATTGTCTGAATTGTCTTTTCACTTTGTGTTAGGTCACACACACTGTAGAAGGGGGTTGAATACAAAGTTTAGCACAATCAAATCGAATATAAGAACTCAAGTAATAGAAAACAGATTTTATTCAACACAATAAACTCTGTTACAATATGGAACTGTCCTCTCTCAGTAATGAACAAATTATCACGAGAGCTGCTAGAGTTATAAAGAATAATAACTATGATAATCGTAACACTTATAGTGTAAACTCTATGCCTGTGATTATATACTACACAGTTATAAGATAATATTCTAATTGATATGGAATATAATTCTGCTTCCTAAAATATACCAACCAGTTATCTTTTCTTCCAAGTATTCTATTCTTCATAGAATTCCTTCTTCATGCACAATTCTTTCTGTCTTAGTCTCGATCTTCTTTCCTTTCAATCAGCCGTCTACCTTATCTGAAAGTCATCTTAAGTCCTGATATTATCTCTTGATAAATATCTTCTGAACCTTAAGTTCTGATAACTTAAGTTCTGATATCTTAAGTTCTGTCTTCAGTATAAGTGCTGATTTCCAGTTAAGTATTGATTTGTCCTGTAAGGTAAGATCTGAAAACTAAACACAAATCATATTACACATGACATTATCAAATATATTTAACAATCTCCCCCAACTTGTAAATTAGCATAATATACAAGTTCAACAGATATTTGATGATGTCAAAAATATTAAGTACAAATGCATGAGAATTTGACTAGATAACTACAACTTACAGTCCTTTCAGCTTTACCATCTTTAACTTTTGATAACAGCTTCAGTCTGTATAAACTTCAGAATTTAAGTAGTTGTAGATCTTTGACTTGGCTTCAACTTTCAATTTCTTCTGATCTCTTTGATATCATGAGTTGTCCTGAGATAGTTCTTCAACAAACATCTCTCAGCATATTAAAGTTCATTGACCATCCTCCTTTTAGCATTTATCAATTCAGCTGTATCTTCTCCAGTTTGAAAAATAGCTGCTCTGAGATCATTTATCTTAGCTTTTCTTCTCTCCTGATCTAGTCTTATCAGATATGCCTTGTCAGACTCTAGATTGAATTCCACAGCCTTATAACCCAGAAAAGTAGTTATAATCCTAGCAGAGTTAGGCTTCATATTGATAATATCACCTTTGTAATCTCTGTACTTGGGACAGTATGTGATGTCAGACTTTACAGAATAAAGCTTCTTTTGTCTTTGAATTTGAGACTTTAAATACCCTACAACACTATCTGTTAATCTGTCTTTCACTTGAAGTAGGTATAGAACATGTTTCAGTTCCTCAAAATACTTTAGTGGTATAGCATTTTTCTTAATCTGGTATACCCTTCCATCTGTCATAAAATATAACAAGATATGTTCTTTCAAGAAGGTATGGTAAACCATTTGTACAGATTCAAGTCGATTCAATCTTTCAGGAGTTGCTTCAACACCTGGTTCACTTAAGGAAGTTGGATCATTGGTAGTGTTATGTACTCTTCTTTCATCAGAACTACCCAACCTAGATTTATCTCTTGCTTCCTTTCCTGTAACAACTCTTGCTTCAAAACCACTTGTTGCAGTCTTCAAAGGTTGAGCATGTTTAGCTTTAGTGAATCCTGGTAGGAGTATCTTTGAAGGTTTAACATGAGCAATGTTAGAGGTTTCCTTTTCCTTATCTTCTGATATCAAGACAACTGGAGCTATGTCAGAGGTTGCTTGCTTCACTGTCATATCAGAACTTACTATATCTTGACTCTTAACAACATGAGCCATGTCAGAGGTTGTTTGAAAAATCTTCTTATGCATCAGAGTAAGATTAGCATCCGCTTCTTCATCAATTATTTCTTCATCCATAACTGGCATATAAACCTTTACAGGTTCATCAAATTTTTCTTTGCCCTTGGAACTTGGATCAATTTCCATTTGTGATTTGGCCTTGGTTGCCTCAGAACTTGTTCTTTCCTTTATCACAATACCCTTAGGTTTTGGAAATTTCTTTTCAACAACAGAAACTTCAGATTTTGTCTTGACACCTTCAGCTTTGAGTCTAGCTTCTTCTTCCTTTAGACTCTCAAAGTCCATTCCTGGATTTTCTTTAAGAAATAACTGCTTTGAAATTTCTTCATCAAGTTCTAGATATTCACCAGAACTTATCCTTTTACCAGTATCAGAACTTATTCTTCTCTCAGTATCAGAACTTGTTCCTTGACTTGTAATTCTAGGTTTACTTGACGAAAGTCCTTTGCCTTGACCTTGACCTCTACCCTTATCAAAGTTTCCTTGGTCATCATTTCCATCATCCTTTCCTTTTAGTGTCTGAATAGATTTGTATTTGGACTTAATCACTTTCTCCCCCTTTTTGGAATTAGCAGGTAATAGAAGAGAGACAATCAATTCCACTGAGGATTGGATCTCATTGAGTTGAATTTGGTGAGAAGATTGATTCTTCAGAATTTCTTCAATTTGAGTTTGTTGCTTCTCTTGAGTTTTCTCAATGTAGGAAATTCTGTCAAAGGCTGGCTTAAAAAATCTGTTATTTTCAAGTTTCAGATTCATATCTTGCTGGATCAAGTTTTCTTGAATTTTATTCACCTTGTCATGAGTTATTGAGTGTTGACCTTGAAGGTGCCTTGTACTCAATGCGGTAACTCTCAGCTGTGCCTTGAAATCATCATTTATCAGCATTTCATTAGCTTTTGCAAGATGCTCAGCAAGAATCATTTCAGAAGGAACAGAACTAACTGAGTTCCATTCTTTAGTCCACTTCTTTCCTCTAGAAGTTTCACTCAAAGGTACTGGTGCTTCCCTTGTAACAAACTTCTTGACTAAATCAGCTTTATGAACAGTTTATTGAGGTGCATGTCCTGATGGACCAGCTGTATCAGCATCTAAATTTTCAACAGCTATACCGGTAATTTCTTCATTGACAGCATCAGAACTTATAGAATTTACAGTATCAGCATCCTCGGATAAAATGGCAGTATGTGAGGTTATAGAGGCTTCAACATTATCCTCTAAAGTCTGATCTGCAACCAGATTCTGATCAACATCCAACATTTATGTTGTTGGTGTAGTGAGTTGAATTAGTGGAGCTTCCAAGTAAAAAACCTCAGGCACAATCAGGTTATGAATATCAATTTCAGCACTTGTACCTGGTTCTTCAGTATGTACTGGATCAACTATAGGTAACATAGGAGGTGTAGGTATGTTAGCTTGAGCAGTTTCTGGTAGTGTAGTTTATGCTTGTGCAGAAGGAAGTAATTCAATAACAACTGGTTCTGTTGAGATCAGAGATTCCTGATCTCCTTCTTTAGTTACTTCCACTACATCTGAATCTGACTCAACTATATTCCTATGAGCTATCTGTTTCTTTAATTTCCTCAAAGGTGGAGACACTATAGGAGTTTTATCATCAGAATTTATTTTTCTAAGCCTTTTGAGGGGCCTAGAACTCCCAGTTATAGTATCTTTCTGAGAAGAAACCTTCTCAGCTTCTACAACAACAGGTTCTGATATAGGAACCTGTTCCTCAAATGTTTTCTCAAATCAACAAAATTTAATCAAAACATTCATTACAAAATAAAATTAAAAGTCGATGAAGTAAAGATTAATAAATTGCAATTAAACATGCACAGTCACATAATTTGAGAAACAAAGAACAAATCTTGCAATTAAAGAAAATTTCATTGATATATCAGATGATTACATTCGATGAAATTTATCAATTACATGCTAAAATTACAAGATAGTCCTATTCTACGATTCCTGACATCAACAGCTAACCACGTTAATCACTAACCCACAATGATTATGACTGTTTTATCTCACATTAACCAATATTCTGTAAAAATATTATCGTTCAAGTAATCACCAAAAATAAACCAAGTAAATAAATATTGTCACGTCAGCATCAAAACTTGATTATTATCAGGATTTAAAAGTCATCAGAATATGGCTCTTTAAATCGAAAAGTGAATGTGTATTCCTGTAATTCTTCACACAAATACTGATATGGTTTCATCAGAACTTAATCATCATAACTTGTCCTCAAAATTTATGAAAACTGACACATAGACTGTTCATCTAAAATAACATTGATCACCACGGTAATTTTCATCATTCATATGGAGTGTAAGTGTGTGCCTTAAGCTAAATATCAGACAAAGAGCAAAGTATGATTCACTTCAGTACATCTTAGAAATAAGGCATTACTAAGAACTTTCCTCAAAATCTGTCATTATTCTGAAGTCTACTTTAAAATCAGTTCATGCATGAGTCCACCTGAACTATTTTGTGCTCATTTTATGCATCTTTTGAAATTCTATTTTACAGTGGCTTCTCAGTGTAAGTGAGTCACGACTGCTTATTAGAATTTATGTTGTTATCAGAGTATTTCTCCAGTAATCATAGAGTGTGAAAAGTCACCAAGAAAATTTTATTTTACTTTCTCAAATGCATATTACTTAATACCAGCAATGCACTTGGGTCTTCCCTTCCACATTATTCTCTAGATATCAAAGGAGTACCTGATTTTTATTACTTTTCTTTTCTTTTTCTTTTGATAAGTGAGGCTTATCAGCACTTAGTACATCCACCAAATTTACTAACATCAGAACTTAACAGATAAGAAACACTATTCTAGTTTTTGACTTAGTAATAAGATACACAAAATAAACTTCAACTAAGCTCAATATCATAATTTGCTTGTGTTAAAAGATTTCCACATAAAAAATTATTTCAAACATGGGATCTTTAGTATATTAAAGACTACTAGGTCATCATCTAGCACAGTTATCCTCATTGGATTGAATAGTCACAGAAACATTTATATCACTATCAGAGTTTAGAAATTCACATCAGACAACAATCAACACTTAAGCAAATTTTCAATTTAAGCACAGAATACACAAAGATAGTAATATCTATAAATACTGATCATAAAATCTGATGTATCAGAACATAAACTAAGCAGATTTAGAGAAAGAACCTGAAACCATTCCAAGTTCATTTACCAATCTTGTAAAAGTAGCTTCACATAGTGGTTTTGTGAAGATATCTGCTAGTTGTTGATCTGTGGGAACAAAATGCAATTCCACTGTACCTTCATCCACATGTTCCCTTATGAAATGGTACCTTATGCTAATGTGCTTTGTCATTGAGTGCTGAACTGGATTACCTGTCATAGCAATTGTACTTTGATTATCACAATAAATAGGGATTTTAGAAAATTCTAACCCATAATCCAGTAACTGATTCTTCATCCAAAGAATCTGTGCACAACAGCTTCCTGCAGCAATGTATTCTGCTTCTGCAGTTGATATGGAAATTGACTTCTGTTTCTTGCTAAACCAAGAAACCAATCTGCCTCCAAGAAATTGGCAGCTTCCACTTGTGCTTTTCCTGTCAATTTTTCATCCTGCAAAATCTACATCTGAGTAACCTATTAGCTTAAAGTCTGATTCTCTAGGATACCACAATCCCAGATCAGTTGTACCCTTAAGGTACTTGAAAATTCTTTTCACAGCTGTTAAGTGAGGTTCTCTTGGATCTGCTTGAAATCTTGCACAAAGACAGGTAGCATACATGATATCAGGTCTACTTGCAGTTAGATAGAGTAGTGAGCCAATCATACCTCTGTAATCAGTAATATCTACTGATTTACCAGTATCCTTATCCAACTTAGTTGCAGTGGCCATAGTAGTGGATGCACTTGAACAATCCTGCATTTCAAATTTCTTCAACAAATTTCTGGTGTACTTTGATTGACAAATAAAAGTTCCTTCTTCATTCTGCTTGACTTGAAGGCCCAGAAAATAGTTAAGTTCTCCCATCATACTCATTTGATATCTTGACTGCATCAGTTTGGCAAACTTCTTACAAAGTCTGTCATTTGTAGAACCAAAAATGATATCATCAACATATATTTGTACCAAAAGTAAGTCCTTTCTATGGTTGAGATAGAAAAATATTTTGTCAATAGTTCCTCTGTCAAATCCACTTTCCAGAAGAAACTGAGCTAAAGTCTCATACCATGCTCTTGGAGCCTGCTTAAGGCCATAAAGTGCTTTATCAAGCCTGTAGACATGATTGGAAATTTGGGATCTACAAAGCCTAGAGGTTGTTCAACATATACTTCCTCTTCCAATTCTCCATTAAGAAAAACACTTTTCACATCCATTTGAAAGACTTTAAACTTCTTATGAGCAACATAAGCCAAAAATATCCTTATGGCTTCCAATCTAGCAACCGGTGCAAATGTTTCATCATAATCAATTCCCTCCTGTTGAGAGTAACCTTTTGCAACCAGCCTTGCTTTGTTCCTTGTAATTATGCCGTCACTATCAGTTTTGTTTCTGAACATCCATTTTGTACCAACAACTGATCTGTTCCTTGGTCTTGGCACTAGGGTTCAGACTTTATTTCTTTCAAATTCATTTAACTCTTCCTGCATTGCTTGCACCCAATCAGCATCTTAAAGAGCTTCTTCCACTTTCTTTGGTTCAGTCTAAAAGCGAAAAGAATGATAAAGACATTCATTTGATGTAGCTGTTCTAATTCTGACACCTGCATCAGGATTTCCAATAATTAAGTCAGGTGTATATGCTTTAGTCCACTTCCTTGCAGATGGAAGGTTTTCTCTAGAACTGGATGCTCCCCTATGATCCATGCTGTCTCCATCAACATTTTCTGATGCTCCCCCTGAATTTATGCTCTCTGAGTTGGATCCTTCATTATTTGAGTTTCCAGAAATATCAGAACATGAGTTTCCAGAATTATCAGAACTTGGCCCGTCAGAACTTGAAAAGCCTGTTGTAGGTTCTGATGCTTCTTGAGATGTGGTTGGATCTTCAGTATGCTCCCCCTGCACAAGTGCATTTTCCTTAGGTGTAGTCACCACAGTTTCAATAACATCAGAGTTTAATCCATCAGAGTTTGCAGTATCAGGATTTACAGAATCAGAATTTAAAACTTCATTTTCGAATCTCAGCTGATCATGATCATTGAAATCTTCAAGTCCAGTAATCTTCTTATCATCAAAAGAGACATTGATAGATTCCATGACAACCCTTGTTCTTAAATTATAGACTCTGAAGGCTTTTGTAGAAAGTGGATATCCAACAAAGATTCCTTCATCAGCGTTTAGATCAAATTTAGATAGCTGTTCGGGATGAGTCTTAAGAACAAAACACTTGCATCCAAATATATGAAAGTACTTCAAATTTGGATTCTTTTTCTTCACCATCTTATATGGTGTTTTTCCTTACTTGTTAATGAGTGTTGCATTCTGAGTAAAATAAGCAGTCTGCACAGCTTCAACCCAAAAGTAGGTTGGCAACTTTGCTTCATCAAGCATAGTTCGTGCAGCTTCAATAAGAGTTCTATTCTTTCTTTCAACAACTCCATTTTGCTGTGGAGTTCCAGGAGTAGAAAATTCCTGCTTTATTCCATGTCTTTGCTGAACTCTTCCATAATCAAATTCTTGAACTCAGTGCTATTATCACTCCTTATGATCTTCATAGAATCTTTGACCAATTTATCCAGTTGCTTGACATGATCAATCAAGATAGATGCATTTTCACTTTTTGTGTGCAAGAAATACACCCATGTGTATCTGGTGAACTCATCCACTATAACCATAACATATTTCTTTTTTGCAATAGACATGACATTCACTGGACCAAATAGATCAACATAGGTGATAAGACTCAAGAATTGATGATTCAGTCTTGCTCCTGAATGAAGATTTTCTTTGTTTTGCCTTCTGACATGAATCACAAAGGCCATCAGGAGCAAATACTGATTTTGGCAGTCCTCTCACAAGATCTTTCTTGACTGGTTCATTTATATTGTTAAAATTTAAATGAGAGAGTTTCTTGTGCCAATTCCAGCTTTCTTCAATTGATGCTCTACTCAACAAACAAATTGCAGAACCATCAGTACTTGTTGAAAGCTTGGCTTCATAAATGTTACCATGCCTGTATCCTTTCAGAATAACTTTTCCTGTAGATTTGCTTACAACTTCACAGTGTTCTTCAAAGAAATCCACATGATAACCTCTGTCACAGATTTGACTCACACTGAGCAGATTGTGTTTTTAAGTCCTGAGACCAGAGCTACTTTTTCAATGATGACATTCCCAAGATTAATATTGCCATATCCCAGAGTTTTTCCAATGTTGCCATCTCCATAAGAAACACCTGGGGCTGCTTTCTCCACAAAGTCTAATAACAGAGCTTTATTTCCAGTCATATGTCCTGAACATCCACTGTCCAAAACTAGGATGTTCTTCCTGTTGCCATGCAATCACAAATATCACTAATGATTAGTTTTAAGGACCCAAACTTGCTTGGATCCTTTGGCCTTTTTAAGTTTGTTAACATTTGCAGCGGATTTAGCATCAGAGTTTATGTTAACAGTTTTCTTATCAGAATTTGCAATATCAGACTTTGCATCAGAACTTACACTGGAAGGAATAATGCTAACTTTCTTTACATAAGGTTTTATTTGATAATAATCATAGTACAAACTATGATATTCCTTACAAGTATAAATAGATTGCCATAAACTACCACAATGAAAACAAGGATTTTATGGCTTATATCTAACAGACTGACTCTTAACTCCTGATTTTGAAGGTAAGGAGTTTATATTCTTATTCTTCTTGCAGAAAGAAGCCAGATCGTTAGAATTTCCACAATTATGACATGTTTTTCTAGGAGCATTAGGAACAGGCTTATAATTGTTACTTTTGTTCACACCTTCCTTTCCATTCCTATTTTTCCTAGGTGGCTTTACCTTGTTTACATTCTTAACATCTTTCAGCTTATGCTTAAGCTGCTTCTTAGTCATTAAGCCTATGTTAACTTCAGTTGGCTTATCCTGTTTAGGTTTGTCAGAAGTTACTTTATTCTTAACTTCTAATTTAATAATATCAGACTTTACAGTTACAAACTTAACAGGATTTACCTTTGGTTTTTGTTTAACAATTTTAGGCTCAGTTTCTACAGTTCCCTTACTGTTCTTGTCATCTCCATAACCTAAGCCCTCTTTCCAGTTTCCACTACTAAGAATATCCCGAGTTGCTTTACCAGAGTTAGTCCAAGTCCTGATAATCTCTCTTTCCTTTTAACTCAGTTTTTAGAGATTCATTCATTTTTAACACTTCATCTTCAACATAAAAGGCATCATCTCTATCTTTCTGAGTTTGATTGAACATGATTAACTCCTTTTCTAAATAATCATTCCTCTTTTTGTAAGCAAGATTTTCAGAAGTTAATCTTTCACATGTTAAAGTTTGAACTTTATAACTAATGAACATGGTCTTAAGATATCTTCTTAACTCAGTAATATCATCAGTATGAACGCGCATAAGTAGTTTGAGGTACCTTTAAGTCAACAGTATCAAAACTGCTATCATCATTTGCCAACAAGGCATAGTTTTCCTCATCCTCAAAATCTGAAGCATCTGACCAGCTTTTCTTCTTTGTGACAAGAGCCTTGCCTTTGTCACTCTTCCCTCTTCTGCAATCTGGAGATATGTGGCCTTTCTCACCACAGTTGTAGCATTTAACATTTGAGTAATCTCCTCTGTCAGACTTTCCTCCTTTGCCTTCAGATTTTCTGAAATCTTTCTTTTCAGAACTTGCACCTTTCCTCGGAAACTTCTTTCCTCTCCTGAATTTTATGTACGCAATCTTTGTGATCCCTTTCACCATAAGAGCACACAGCTTCATCATATCCTCATCAGGGTCCATCTCAGGTATACTTTCAGTTTCTGAGTCATCATCACTATCAGAACTTGATGACTCAGTATCAGACTTTGTGATGAGAGCCTTTCCCTTGCCTTTCCTTGGGGCAGCTTCTTTTGGACTTTCCTCCTCATCCACAAAGGCAACTGTTCTTGACTTTCTTCCATTCCTCTTGCTTCTTTATTCCATCTCAAGTTCATGAGTCTTGAGCATCCCATAAATTTCATCAAGAGTTGTTTCATCAAGATTATAGTTGTCTCTTATTATTGTGGCCTTCAAATCCCATCTTTCAGGAAGAGCTAACAGGAATTTAAGATTTGAATCTTCAATATCATACTCTTTGTCAACTAGTGACAAATCATTCAAGAGTTTGACAAATCTGTCATATAAATCAGTTAATGACTCATCAGGCTTTGAGTCAAAGTGCTCATACTCTTGAGTGAGTATCGTCTTCCTGTTCTTCTTGATTGAATCAGTTCCCTGACACCTTATTTCCGATACATCCCATATCTCTTTTGCAGTCTTGCAGTTAATTACCCTGTTTGACATGACATTATCAATGGCACTATGCAACAAGTGTCTTACCTTTGCATCCTTTGCAATTGATGAAATATCTTCAGCAGTGTAATCACTTTTCTCCTTTGGTACAGACTTTGCTGGCTGACCTGCAACTTCCACAGAGAGTTTGGTTGGCATATGTGGTCATTCATAAATCCTGTCGAGATATTCTGGATCTGTAGCTTCCAGAAACATAGCCATCTTCACTTTCCATATGGAATACTCAGAAGGTTTCAACATGGGAACTCTTATAGTCTCATAGCGACTCTGAGTTATGGTTTTTGGAGGTTCTTCAGTTTTGGTGGGCTTGGTTAGAGTTTCTTCTTCAGCCATGATTGATTTTGGATCTTAAACTGTTTGTGTGTTAACAGAAGGCTCTGATACCACTTGTTAGGTCACACACACTGTAGAAGGCGGTTGAATACAGTGGTTAGCACAATCAAATCGAATATAAGAACTCAAGTAACAGAAAACAGATTTTATTTAACACAATAAACTCTGTTACAATATGGAACTGTCCTCTCTCAGTGATGAACAAATTATCACGAGAGCTGCTAGAGTTACAAAGAATAATAACTTCGATAATCGTAACACTAATAGTGTAAACTCTATGCCTGTGTTTATATACTACACAATTACAAGATAATCTTCTAATTGATATGGAATATAATTCTGCTTCCTAAAATATATCAATCAGTTATCTTTTCTTCCAAGTATTCTATTCTTCATAGAATTCCTTCTTCATGCACAATTCTTTTTGTCTTATTCTCGATATTCTTTCCTTTCAATCAGCCGCCTGCCTTATCTGAAAGTCATCTTAAGTCCTGATATTATCTCCTGATAAATATCTTTTAAACCTTAAGACCTGATAACTTAAGTTCTGATATCTTAAGTTCTGTCTTCAGTATAAGTGCTGATTTCCAGTTAAGTATTGATTTGTCCTGTAAGGTAAGATCTAAAAACTAAACACAAATCATATTACACATGACATTATCAAATATATCTAACACTTCGCCCGTCCGTCTGTGGATGATAAGCAATGCTCATGTTTAGTTTAGTTCCTAGATATTCCTGAAATTGTCTCCAAAATCTTGAATTAAAATGGGGATCTCGATCGGATACAATGGATACCGGCACTCCATGGCGTATCACTATTTCCTTAAGATATAGGTGTACTAACTTGTCAAGTGAAAACCTTTCGTTGATTGGAAGGAAATGTGCTGATTTTGTTAATCTGTCGATGATAACCCAAATTGCATTATGATTTGCTCTGGTTCTCGGAAATCCTACTATGAAATCCATTTCTAAATGTTCCCATTTCCATTCTGGAATATCTAGTGGTTGTAGTAATCCGCTCGGACGTTGATGTTCAGCTTTCACTCTTTGGCATGTATAACATTTACTAACCCATTCCGCTATCTCTTTCTTCATATCCGGCCACCAAAAGTTTTCCTTCAAATCTCTGTACATCTTTGTGCTTCCGGCATGAATTGAATATCTTGAGCTGTGAGCGTCTTGCAAAATTTGTGCCTTCAATTCCGGTACATTGGGTATCCAGATTCTCGAAGCAACTCAAAAAATTCCCTTGTAATCTTTTTGGCTAGTAATTTCTTCTCCTGACAAATTGTCAATTTCATGATCCATTACCTCTTCCTGACACCTTCTTATCTTTTCCAATAATTATGGCCGAAATGTCATTGGGTAGTTCATTTTAATGGAGCTTTCTGGAACACGAACTTTAGTTTCCATTTTATCGAATTCCCTGATCAATTCTTCTGAGGATGTTAACAGGTTCAATCTTTCCTTTTGACTTAGTGCATCTGCTACAACATTCGCTTTACCTGGATGATAGTTGATTGATACGTCATAATCTTTGATTAGCTCTAGCCAACGTCATTGTCTCATGTTGAGTTCTTTCTACGTAAAAATATACTTCAAGCTCTTATGATCTATGTAGATTTCACACCTTTCGCCATATAGATAATGTCTCCAGAGTTTCAGTGCGAATACAATTACGGCTAATTCTAGGTCTTGCGTCAGATATTTTTGCTCATGAGGCTTTAGTTGTCTAGAAGCATATGCGATTATGTTGTCGTGCTGCATTAGCACACATCTAAGTCCTCGATAGGAGGCGTCGCTGTAAATGCCAAAGTCCCCTTGATCATCAGGTAACACAAGTATAGGTGCAGTTACTAGTCGATTCTTCAATTCTTGGAAACTCTCTTCACATTTTTCATTCCATTCAAACTTTTCATTTTTCCGAGTCAACTTGGTCAATGCCATAGCTGTCTTTGCAAAGTCTTTAACAAATCTTCTGTAATAACCAGCTAATCCCAAGAAACTTCTAACTTTCATCGGAGTCTTTGGTTTTTCCCAATTTAAAATAGCTTCAATCTTTGTTGGGTCAACCTGAATTCCCTCAACACTAATTATATGACCTAGAAATTGCACTTCCTTTGGCCAGAATTCACATTTTGAAAATTTCGCATAGAGCTGTTCCTTTCTCAATGTTTCCAATGTGATTCTCAGGTGCTCTGCATGTTCTTCTTCAGTCTTTGAGTAGATCAAGATGTCATCAATAAATACAATGATAATTTATCCAAGTACTTCTCGAACACTTTGTTCATCAAATTCATGAATGTTGCTGGTGCATTGGTCAGTCCAAACGCCATCACGAGAAATTCGTAGTGTCCGTATCTCATTCGAAAAACAGTCTTTGGAATATCTTCTGCCTTGATCTTCAACTGATGATAACCCGATCTTAAATCGATTTTTGAAAACCATGCCGCTCCTTTCAGTTGATCAAATAAGTCATTGATCTGTGGCAAAGGGTATTTGTTCTTGATAGTTAACTTGTTCAGCTCCCGATAATCGATACATAGTGGTATACTACCGTATTTCTTCTTTACGAACAACACTGGTGCACCCTATGGGGATACACTGGGCCTTATGATTCCTCTATCGAGAAGATCCTGTAATTACTTTGCTAGCTCTTTCATCTCAATAGGCGCCATTCGATACAGAGCTTTTGAAACTGGTTCAGTTCTTGGTGCCAAATCAATGGTGAACTCGATTTCTCGATCTGGAGGTAGTCTTGGAAGTTCATCTGGGAAAACATCGGGAAACTCACAAACCACAAGAATATCTTCGATCTTCGCACTTTCTTTTTCTGTATCCAATACATAGGCTAAATAAGCTTTACATCCTTGACGTAACAATCATTTCATCTACATCATCATTAAAAATCTATGCTTCTATTTTTCACCTTTAAACGTTACCGTTGCATTTTCTCGGTTCATAAATTCACTTTCTTATTTGCGCAATCGATCTGAGCATTGTTACTGGCTAACTAATCCATTCCTAAAATAACATCAAATTCTCCTAATTTGAAAGGTATTAAGTCAACTTAGAAATGATGTCCCGCTATTTCGATATCACATCCTGGACACAATCGATCTACCGTAATTTGATCATCGTTTGCTAACTTTATAATTAACGTTTCGTCCAACCGTTGAATTTCACAATATAGTTTATGAATAAATTTTTCAGAAATAAAAGATCTCGTGGCTCCAGAATCAATCAATACTTGTGCATCTACAGAATTTACAGGAAGCATACCTGCAACCACGTTGGGACTCTGTACAACTTCCACAACTGCTCTGGAAAAAACCTAACCAATTCAGTAAACTTGGCTTCATAATCAGTGAGGGTTAAATCTCAAAGTAGTCACTAAACTGAAGGGCATATATCAAAAAACCTACTCAAGTTATCGGCATCTCATTTGCAGTACTTTAGTTGAGAGTAATGATAAGGCCGTTAGTCAAATCGTTGACTTGACGGAAAATATCCTGACATTAAAAATACTTACGGCCTGGCAAGAATGACTTAGAATGTGAATGTTAAATGGAGTCTAGCTAAATTCGCCTAATAATATTAATTTTAAGAACTGAACTAATATATATACATGTATGTATATATACACACATATGTCGGAAGATCTGTAATTTTTTCAAAAAAAATGAATTTCATCTGGGACTCAATTTGATGGATGAATAACACATAGATGTTATCATGTTCTTGTTTCTTGAAGCATGTGTAGCATATGTAGCCTTGTAAAGTGATATGTGTTTCTTCTTTCTAATTTCTTGTGTTTGGTTAATTTTTTTTATTTTTCATTATTAGATCAAAATTTTTGTATAATAAATTTGAAGGGAATGATTGAGTTTTTTTAAAAAACAGATAAAATTATTTTTTCAAATAAAATTCCGATTATTTTTGTAAATTTTAAAAAAACACAGAAAGTTAAATTCTCAAGTTTAAAAATAATAATGTTCTTCTTGTAAGAATTATGTCATATGATTTAAATATTTAAATTTATTTAGATTTTACTTTCATTTTTTAATTTCACTGGTTCATAAATTATATTACAAATTCAAAAGTTTTCAAGTCAAAAAACAATCTTTTTTAAAATAAAAAATGAAACTTTTCTGTAACTTTTAAATAAAGGTTTTTTATTTGATGTAAAATTTGAACCTTTCGAAATTTTGGTGACAAATTCTAAATTCAAGTTAATAATTTTTATAAATTTAAACATATAATAGAATTATTTTTTACAAAACTAAAATAAAAGGTTTTAATTTTTAAATAGATAAACTTGATTTGATTTTAAACGTTCAAAAGTTGTTCTTAAAGTGCTTATGACTTTCCACCTGTCGTACACCCTTTCCATCTGTTACTTCCTTTAGAGAAAATCATTTTTCTGTCAAGTCAAAGAGGTTGACTAACGGGGCTATCGTTACTGTCAACTAAAGTGGTGCAACTGAGACACTGATAACTGGAGTGAGTTTTTTGATATGTGCCCTTCAGTTTAGTGACTACTTTGAGATTTAACCCTAATCAGTGACCGACAATTTTTTTTTGCTTTAACTCAAAGAACTTAATTTCCATTTGGTTCTTCATGTAACGGGGAAAATATTTCTCCAGAAAAAGTTCGGTAAATCTGTCCCAAGTTACCATATCTTCGCCTTCCAGTGCTTTCTTGGACTCCCACTAATAATTAGCCTCTCCCTTCAAGAAGTAACTAGCAAAATCCGTCTTTTGATCTTCTTCTACTTTAACCAACGTAAATGCTTTCTCCATCTCCTTTAACCAGGCTCTTGCCTTAGTAGGATCCGTTGAACCTTCAAATTCTGGAGGCTTTACCAACTGGAACTGTTTAAAAGTAACAACAAGTAACACTGTCGGTGCTTGTGGTTCTGGATTAAAGGGTCGCTGTAACATCTGATGCTGGAATTGTTGTTGCTGTTGTTGCATTTGCCGCTGCATCATCATCATTTGTTGTTGCATTAGGTGAAACATTTGGTTCATTTGGTGGTTATTGTTGTTTTGGCCTTCAGTATTGTCATTGGACGACTCAGTTTTTGTTTTTCTTTTTGGTGTCATAGTTCCGATAATAAAACAAAAGGTTCTTTTAATAACAATTTATTAAACATGTGATATGAATAAAGAAACGATTTGTACGGTATTAAAACAGGAAACTTAAACAGTTGATATTGGAAAGAAAACATTTTACCAGGTATCTAAAACGAGAAATTAAAAACAGTTCGGAGTTTAATTAAATCACTTGGAAATAATTGAATATTTTGGAATAATAAATGGTACAACATTGTTTTAAATTAAAACAGCATTTGAGATATGAAAATTATAAAACTGTAAAGTAGATGTAAATGTTTGAAAGACTGAAATTTAAATTAAAATAAAAGAAAAAGTTGGAAAAAGTTCATTTTATATATATATATGACACCAGCTACAGGTGTTAGTGCTTGATACAAAAGGGTTTACATCAGATCAGTCATACTACTACTGCTACCAGTCAAAACTAGATGCTACACACATACAAACCTAGTCGTACTATACTATGCTGCCTCTATCTACATATGTCATATATAGTACAACACATCTGACTGATATCATAATCCAGGTGGTAGACGGTCTATCTCCTGCTGAAGTGACTATAATACTGCCTATGTCAATCTCATCGCTCTACGATATACTGCATCAGTACGGACATCCTCCTGTCTCAACTCTGCAACCTCCTGTGAAGCTGCTCGGTAAATCTGTCGAAGCCGCTCTTTCATAATGTAGTCTGGCTTCAATGCTCTCATTGGTCTGAACTCTCTGCTCTCAAATAATCCTAGAATCTCCCTACACTTGTCTATCCATATCTGCATCTCCTCCCTCAGCCTAGCATGCTGCTGATAGGGCACGGTCCGTGGCTCACGAAGATCTGTCTGTGAACCTCTGGTAGGTAGTGGCATCGGCTGATCAATAACCTCATCCATAAACTTGGCATGCTAAAACTGGTATACTCCGGGCACATGAGCATAAATGGCTATCGGTGCTAGAAACAACACTGGTGGAACCAGTGCCTCAAACATCTGAGGAACTGGAACTACATCAGGCTGTGGAGGTGGAACCCTTGGCTGCTATATTGGTATTTGGGGCTCTAGCTCATCCCACTGAAGAAGGTCAACCATATCATGTATATCAAATATCGGAAACTCTAGCGACGGTAATTGAGGTATCTCGGGCTCAAAATACGGAAAATAGTCAATAGGGTCAGGTACCCCTAATACTGGTGGAACTGGCAACTGCTCCGGAGCTGGTGGTGCTAATCCCTGAGGTAATGGTGGTGGTGGTGGTGGTAGTGGTGGAAATACCTGTGCCGACCCTGGTGGCAATGCGGGTCCGGACTCTGTCCTCTCTAATGAAGATGCTGAGGATGCCATCTGACACAATAATCATAAAAACATGAAAAGGTCAATTCCCATTTCTAAAACTTACAATTTCTTAATCTAAGAAATAACAAATCCTAATACCGCTATTCTTATCTTATGTGATCTTCCTATCTTATCTTAACTTTAATGTTCTTGTTTTCAAAGGTCAAAACCTAAGCTCTGATGCCAACTGTAAAAATCCGGGGTATAGATCTGGGGTATTACGAACACTAACTACCATACTGAACCTGTACAATTATAATATAAATATTGAAAGGAATATGTCCTAAGTCCAATCAGGTATTAGGATTTAGGAATAACCTTTTATGTAATCTGTTTTGATTCCATTGATATTAATAAAAGACTTGTTTTGTTTTTATTACGGGCTTTATCTATTTAAGTGTTTAAATAAGATATACCATAGTTTAGAGTAAAGCTTTTTATGGATTATGATGAGATCATAATAGTGAGACCTAAAAGATGATAACTCTAAACTTAAATAGTTCCTGGTCGTAGGATTACTAACTGGTAATTAATAATCCGCAGAGATCGGTACATACTATGCTTGCTTCATTATGAAGGATGTCTGTTCGCATAGACATTTGTGTGGTGACACTATAGCTAGTATGTAGGTGCTTATTATAGAATAAGTTCACTGAACATGACTCGCACAGCTGAACAACTGATGGAGTTCACTCACGTGTCAGCAGTTGTTCACATAGTGATAGTTGTACAAGTATCCTTAGACTTGAGGTCATCATAGTCATCTTGTGTACACTGAACTATGGTTTGGTTTAGTTCTTAGTCTCCAGGGACAACTATTAGGGCTCTACTGGGTATAGGAATTTGTACATGAAGATAGTATATGATCAATAAAGGATCTACCCCTTCCAGTGAAGGAAGCGAATGTTCAAGGCTGATCCACTTATGCTAGTTCAGGAATCTCTGGCCAGAGTGAATGAAATTAGAAAGGAGTTTCTAATTTGCATAGAACTAAGCATAGTAAATGGTAAGCAAGTGATTAAATTAGATAGACTTGATACGAGATCCATGCCTTGTATTTAATCGGGACATTGTAGGGTAGAAGGAGTTTATTGTACGGTAACTATTCACTGAATAGGTTCTTGGTATTCTAAGTAGTGAATTCGTATTATCCGGATAGTCGCGATATGCTGAGAAGTATCCCTCACGATGTAGAATAAATGTGATTAATTAATTAATCATATTTAATAAATTAGAGAATTTATATAAATAATGATAAAATAGTTTTATTATTATTTCTTTCTACTACCGGCTTAATATTGAACCTACAGGGTCACACCATAAAAAGAGAATGATTTAATGGTGGAGGAATTAATTAATAATGGCTAATAATTATTTATTTATGAAATAAATAATTAATTGGCAAATTTAATAATTGATTAAATGAGATTTAATTGATTATAAATTAATTAAGAAAAGTTCTTAATATTATTAATTAAAGATTTAATTTTTGGAAATTAAATCAAGAGAGAGAATTATTTCTAAAGTGTTTAGAAAAAAAGAATTAATAATTAAAAGGTGTTTTAATTATTAATGAGAATAATAAATGGGATAATAATAATAATATTTATGGGAAAATTTCAGCTGAAAATTTTGCCTATAAATATACTATTATAAACCCTGTTTTTATTCTAACCCCAAAATTTAAAAAACCTAATTCTCTCCACCTCCTCCTCCTCCTTAACGTCGTTTTCTTGGTGAATACCGGTGGAGTGCTTTACGTTTCAGGAGCAGCTGCTAAGGATCTCCGATCGTTGCTTTTGGATCGCATATTAAAGGTTAGTAATCGATCCATATGTTTTTACCACGATTTATATGCTTTTATTTGGATTTTATATGTGTAAAAGTATTTTACCATGCCTCCGCTGCGATTAAAATCCAACAACCGTATCAGAGCTTAGGTTGTATGCATATAGATCTGTGGTAAAAATTTCAGAATTTTATGTGCTTGTATGAATTAATTATGATTTTTACAAGTTATATCATGAATTAATTTTTTCTGATGAGAAATCATTTCTCAGAATAATTATGAATGTTGATCTGGGTTATACAAGTGTTGTAGATCGTCTGGGTATTTTTTAATAATTTTAGGATGTATAGATTTTTTATTATGAATTTTTGAAGTTCTTGCAATTAAATTCGTAATTAAATAAGTATATATATATGATATTGTAAGTATGTATATATATTTGTACATCTGCATCTGCTGTGGACTGCTGTACTGTTGTGTTGTTCTGCACGGAGAAAAGCAAAACAAAGGTACAGAGTACAAGTACGGCGACACAACAATCGAGGAGGAAAACGGCGACTGCTGAAAACAGAACGAAGGACCGCGCGTCGACCACGCGTGCGTGGGGCTCACGCGCTGGCGTGCCATGCGCGGCGCATGGAAGACACGCGCTGATGACGTCATGCTGACGTCAGCATAGGGGGTTAGGCGCGTGACGCGCGTGTGCGCGTGGGGGCGCGTGGGAGATCTTCTTTCGACGCGTGCGGGCGCGTGGCAGCTCAGAATTGGGCGATTTTGGTGCCGTTGGATTCGTCTTTTCGAGGCGCTTCTAATGGTATATTATATGATATTTTATGAAATTGTTTCGAACTGTTTATAGCTAACAGAAGTGTTTTTATGCTATTTTTAACTGTTTTAATTGCTTTTAAATGCTTCATGTGATACATAGAGATGTATAATGCTTAGACGAATGTGCTAGATGATATAACATTCCTACCTTGATATTTATTCATGTTTATATATGTGATATATGCTTAGTTTATCATGCGATGATAGATTTAGGTGAACTTAAATGAACATAAGGCGTTTGTTAGACAACCTAGTATAGTGGAATTGTTTCATAACCTTAATGATAATATTATGAATACAATCATGAGATTCTTGTGTTTATGAAACACGTAATTGAATATGAATTTTCGATATGAGAGAAAGGATGATTCTGTCAACAACAGATTTCTATCTGTAAGAAAGGGTTATTAAGTGACGCCTCTTGACAATGCTCCACCCGATCTGGGAATCATCTAATTATTGATTATTGATTTGAAATATTTAATTTAAAAGGAAGAATCTCTTTATAATATGATTATGATTGTAACGTAATATAATCCCTCTAAAATTAAATAATATCAAGTAGTAATTGGCCAATGACACAACGGGCTTGTGTCGGTCATAGCCTTCCAACATGATAGAAAGTAGTTCTTATTTTTAAATCATTGTCGTTTCGTGCCACAGCCGAGGGCTTTGATTTCGAAATAAGAAATACTTGTCTATTACATAGAGATGTGTATATTGAATAAGAATCTAAAGGTCGTTACGTGCCACAGCCGTGGGCCTTTGGGGACTGATTCAATTGTACAGAATGTTGGGTTAGACTTGACTTAGAATGTTGAGTTTGTCGTGCCACAGCCGTGACTCAATTATTCAAGAGGCTAAAGTTTGATTAGGGAATAACATTAGATGTAATTGACAAGAGTTGTCTGCCTATTGAACATTATATGGCGTTTCGTGCCACAGCCGGGGTTGTGTAATGGAATGTAGGATCCCTATTCCCACTAGCATTATGAATGCTTAATTTTTCACGTAGGGGGTTGAATAAATTAGATAAACTAGTGGGAGCCACTTATGAATAAAGACCTGATTCATATAGTGTTTTAAAATGAAATCGAATATTTGCTAAGTGTTGTTATGTGTTTATCATTTACAGATTTACAATATACATTATGTCTTCTGCACTATCACTCAGGAGCATACTGGATGCTCACAAGTTGACTGGTCCTAATTATGCCGACTGGCTTCGAAACTTGAGAATTGTTCTCAGGATTGAGAAGCTGGAATACGTGATTAACTCACCTAAGCCTACTGAACCTGCTATTGATGCACATAATGATGAACATATTGTGTATCGTAAGTGGTAAGATGATGCAAATGTTGCTCAATGCATCATGCTAGCTTCCATGAACATTGAGCTACAGAAGCAACATGAGCATATGGATGCTCACACTATCCTCATGCATCTACAAGAGTTGTATGATGTGGCAGGGAGGACAGCTCGATATGAGATATCGAAGGAGCTGTTCGGTTGTAGGATGTCTGAGGGATCATCTGTGAATGACCATGTACTTAAGATGATCAATTTGATTGAACGTCTTGGACAACTTGGTTTTGCCATGGATGGGGAGCTGAGCCAAGACCTGGTCTTGCAATCGCTTCCGAGTTCATTCTCGCAGTTTGTTGTGAACTTTCACATGAATAAGCTGGATGTCAGCCTGCCTGAACTCCACAACATGTTGAAGACTGCGGAATCGAATTTCCCCCCTAAGAAGAGTTCTGTTCTTCTAATTGGTGAAGGTTCCAATCCTAAGAAAAGGAAGAGGAACCCTTCCAAGAAGAAGAAAGTAGGTGTGAAAATGCCGGTTCCACCAAAAGCTGAAGAACCCAAGAGCAAAGTTGTTTGCTTTCACTGTAACAAGGTGGGGCACTGGAAGAGGAACTGCAAGGTTTACCTTGCAGAATTGAAAAAGATGAAGGGTAGTGAGACTACCGCTTCTGATTCAGGTATGTTCATGATAGAAGTGAATATGTCATTAAGCCAAATTTCTACTTGGGTATTAGATACCGCCTATGGTTCTGACATCTGCAATTCGTTGCAGGGACTAAGGAGAAGTAGGACTCGTAAAGAAGAGGAGGTGATTCTACTGATGGGAAATGGAGCAAGAGTTGCTGCTAAAGATGTAGAATCATTTCATTTACATATGCCTACGGGCAAGACTATTGTTTTAAATAATTGTTATTTTGTTCCCTCGATTGTGAGGAATATTATTTCTATTCCCATGTTAGACTTGGCTAGATTTTCATTTATTATTGAGAATAATGAATGTTCTATTATTAGAGATAATATTCTTTATGGACGTGGTACTTTAAATAATGGTCTGTATGAATGTGACATAATTTACTTCAGATTGAACAAACTAATAAAAGAAAAGGGATGATGAAAATCTCACTTTATTGTGGCACTGCAGTCTCCATTTAGTGGACATGGAGAGAGGGCTGCAGATTTGCTAGGATTGGTACACACAAATATATGTGGACCAATGTCTACGCAAGCCATGGGTGGATTTTCATACTTCATTTCTTTCATGGATAATAGATCTAGATTCAGATATGTGTTTGATGAAACACAAGTCTGAAGCCTTTGAAAAGTTCAGAGATTATAAGTATGAAGTGGAGAAACAAACCAAACATAGTATTATAATTCTTCGATTAGATCGAGGTGGTGAATACTTGAATGGAGAGTTTCTGGATTATCTCAAAGTAAATGGTATAGTCTCCCAGTGGACTCCTCCAGATTGGTATCGGAAAGGAGAAATCGAACTTTGTTGGACATAGTTCGGTCCATGATGAGCTATGAGAATCTTCCAGTATTCCTATGGGGTTATGCATTGGAAACCTCAGCATATTTACTGAATAAGGTGCCTTCCAAATCTGTTCCTCAAACTCCATATGAGATATGGAAAGAAAGGAAACTGAGTCTTAAACACGTTAAGATTTGGGGATGTCCAGCTTATGTCAAGTAAGTTGACCCAGATAAGCTGGAATATCAATCCGTAAAATGTAGTTTTGTGGGATATCCTAAAGAGACTTTAGGGTATTACTTTTACACCAATCATCGGGTGTTTGTCTCCAGACATGCTACCTACTTAGAAAAGGAGTTTACACTTGAAGGAAAGAGTGGGAGCAAAATTGAACTTGATGAAGTTCAAGAAGCACAAACTACTACGGATCAAGTGGAAACACCTGTTCTGACTGAAAAACCTTTTGTGGAACAACCCATTCGTAGGTCAGGGAGAGTGTCTCGCCAACCTGAGAGGTAATATGGCCTTGTCATTAAGAATGATAATGAGTTATCGATCATTGATGATGACGACCCTTTGACCTATATTGAGGCTATGAGTAGTGTTGACTCAGAGAAATGGCATAGTACCATGAAATCCAGAATGAAATCTATGTATACGGGATACAAAAGAATGATTAGAGCAGATGGCCAGGTGGAGACCTTTAAGGCCAGGCTTTTGGGAAAAGGATTCAAACAAAGGCAATGAATTGACTTTGATGAAACCTTTTACCTGTAGCCCTGTTAAAATCAGTTCGGATTTTGCTTGCGATTGCTGCTTACTACAACTATGAGATTTGGCAATTAGCCAGATGGTTTTCTTTCCAAGGGAAAAAAAACCTAGTGTGTAAGCTATTGCGAACCATATGTGGTTTAAAGCAAGCTTCTCGAGATATGGAACATCCGTTTTGATGAGACAATCAAAGAGTTTGGTTTTATCAAAAACGTAGATAAACCATGTGTCTACAAAAGGTTAGTGGGAGCGCGGTAACATTTCTTGTATTGTATTGAATTAGAGTTGACACACATAACAACATAGCAGACCCACTCACAAAGCTACTTTATGAAAGTCACTTTGATCGTCATAAAGACAAGATGGGTATTAGATACCAGAGTGATTGGCTTTAGTACAAGTGGGAGATTGAAAGGAATATGTCCTAAGTCCAATCAGGTATTAGTATTTAGGAATAACCTTTTATGTAATCTGTTTTGATTCTATTGATATTAATAAAAGACTTGTTTTGTTTTAATTACGGGCTTTATCTATTTAAGTGTTTAAATAAGATATACCATAGTTTAGAGTAAAGCTTTTTATGGATTATGATAAGATCATAATAGTGAGACCTAAAATATGATAACTCTAAACTTAAATAGTTCCTGGTCGTAGCATTACTAACCGGTAATTAATAATCCGCAGAGATCGGTACATACTATGCTTGCTTCATTATGAAGGATGTCTATTCTCATAGACATTTGTGTGGTGACACTATAGCTAGTATGTAGGTGCTTATTATAGAATAAGTTCACTGAACATGACTCGCACAGCTGAACAACTGATGGAGTTCACTCACGTGTCAGCAGTTGTTCACATAGTGATAGTTGTACAAGTATCCTTAGACTTGAGGTCATCATAGTCATCTTGTGTACACTGAACTATGCTTTGGTTTAGTTCTTAGTCTCCAGGGACAATTATTAGGGCTCTACTGGGTATAGGAATTTGTACACGAAGATAGTGTATGATCAATAAAGGATCTCCCCTTCCAATGAAGGATGCGAATGTTCAAGGCTGATCCACTTATGCTAGTTCAGGAATCTCTGGCCAGAGTGAATGAAATTAGAAAGGAGTTTCTAATTTGCATAGAACTAAGCATAGTAAATGGTAAGCAAGTGATTAAATTAGATATGCTTGACACGAGATCCATGCCTTGTATTTAATCGGGACATTGTAGGGTAGAAGGAGTTTATTGTACGGTAACTATTCACTGAATAGGTTCTTGGTATTCTAAGCAGTGAATTCGTATTATCCGGATAGTCACGATATGCTGAGAAGTATCCCTCACGATGTAGAATAAATGTGATTAATTAATTAATCATATTTAATAAATTAGAGAATTTATATAAATAATGATAAAATAGTTTTATTATTATTTCTTTCTACTACCGGCTTAATATTGAACCTACAGGGTCACACCATAAAAAGAGAATGATTTAATGGTGGAGGAATTAATTAATAATGGCTAATAATTATTTATTTATGAAAAAAATAATTAATTGGCAAATTTAATAATTGATTAAATGAGATTTAATTGATTATAAATTAATTAAGAAAAGTTCTTAATATTATTAATTAAGGATTTAATTTTTGGAAATTAAATCAAGAGAGAGAATTATTTCTAAAGTGTTTAGAAAAAAAGAATTAATAATTAAAAGGTGTTTTAATTATTAATGAGAATAATAAATGGGATAATAATAATAATATTTATGGGAAAATTTCAGCTGAAGATTTTGCCTATAAATATACTATTATAAACCCTGTTTTTATTCTAACCCCAAAATCTTATAAAACCTAATTCTCTCCACCTCCTCCTCCTCCTCCTTAACGTCGTTTTCTTGGTGGATACCGGTGGAGTGCTTCAGGTTTGAGGATCAGCTGCTAAGGATCTCCGATCGTTGCTTTTGGATCGCATATTAAAGGTTAGTAATCGATCCATATGTTTTTACCACGATTTATATGCTTTTATTTGGATTTTATATGTGTAAAAATGTTTTACCATGCCTCCGCTGCGATTAAAATCCAACAATGGTATCAGAGCTTAGGTTGTATGCATATAGATCTGTGGTAAAAATTTCAGAATTTGATGTGCTTGTATGAATTAATTATGATTTTTACAAGTTATATCATGAATTAATTTTCTCTGATGAGAAATCGTTTCTCAGATTAATTATGAATGTTGATCTGGGTTCTACAAGTGTTGTAGATCGTCTGGGTATTTTTTTCATAATTTTAGGATGTATAGATTTTTTATTATGAATTTTTGAAGTTCTTGCAATTAAATTCGTAATTAAATAAGTATATATATATATATGATATTGTAAGTATGTATATATATTTGTACATCTGCATCTGCTGTGGACTGCTGTACTGTTGTGTTGGTCTGCACGGAGAAAAGCAAAGCAAAGGTACAGAGTATAAGTACGGCGACACAACAATCGAGGAGCAAACGGCAACTGCTGAAAACAGAACGAAGGACCGCGCATCGACCACGCGTGCGTGGGGCTCACGCGCTGGCGTGCCACTTGCGGCGCATGGAAGACACGCGCTGATGACGTCATGTTGACGTCAGCATAGGGGGTTAGGCGCGTGACGCGCGTGTGCGCGTGGGGGCTCGTGAAAGATCTTCTTTCGGCGTGTGCGGGCGCGTGGCAGCTCAGAATTGGGCGATTTTGGTGCCGTTGGATTCGTCTTTTCGAGACGCTTCTAATGGTATATTATATGATATTTTATGAAATTGTTTCGAACTGTTTATAGCTAACAGAAGTGTTTTTAAGCTATTTTTAACTGTTTTAATTGCTTTTAAATGCTTCATGTGATACATAGAGATGTATAATGCTTAGACGAATGTGCTAGATGATATAACATGCCTACTTTGATGTTTATTCATGTTTATATATGTGATATATGCTTAGTTTATGTAACACCCCCAGATTCGGGGTCGGGAATCCGGGTTGTCACGGTCTTTCTTTCCACAATATCACTTTACTTAATTAATAATAAATACCCTCATGCTGTGACCCCACACTAACACACACCACAACTCGTTATAGTCTCAGAGATGAAATTGAAATAAGTACAAGTCTTTGAATCCACAATTTAAAATTATTACAACCCAAAATGATTACTTGATAATTTACAGTTAATTGCCATTATCTGCCACAAGTTATAATTATACATAATTGGATTCTCAAAAGTAGATGGTCTAAACTACAATGGATCTACCTCTGCAGCTATAGCAGCTACAATATCAGCGGGAAGACGCGGGACGCTTCCCACGCGCTTGCGCTGGGTCTGCTGGAGTCTGGCCATCTCTCCTAACTGTTGTTGTGTGATGAAGAAATAAAGCAAGAGTGAGCCTTACAGCTCGCAAGATAATATATACAGTGATATCAATAATATAGGTATCTAAAAGGATACTTAATAGCATCTCTATCATATGCAAGATAATTACTTGCTAGATATAAGTAAAAACAAGGAATGAAGCTACCAGTACTTCACCACACTTATATCATATAAAGTTACTTGAACTACCACTTTTCAAAGTATTATAAGTTTTAAGAAAAACATCCCATAGATGAGACCACAAGTTAAGACTTGAATAGATTCAATCTTTGAAATATTATTGAATAAAAAAAGTTATGAGATACTTTATTTAGTCCCGATATATATATATATATATCCATATATATATATATCCCGAAAACATTTCCTGGAACCTCTGTTATGTGAAGTATGAACAGAGTTCGAAACATCCAATGAATTTTTGGAAAGGAAAAGAAAACATTTGGCATAAACCCGATATCTTGCTGATCAGGCACAGATACCAATAAGTAACCTTTTCTACTGTAGATGGATGAATTCCTCACCGGTCATCACCCTGGTCATAATTAAGACCTCGCGCTCGACCGTACCCCGGCCCCTCACGCGTTGATGGACTGCCACCCAGCCACTTACACAATATTAGACCGTACCCCGGCCTGTCGCTTATGCCGACTCAATTAGATGGGCTTACTTCCCGAACATTGGGCAAGTAATCATTTCATTTACCAAATCTGCAACCTCGTTGCGAATATAAAATACACCACAGAGCCGGATTCCCCAGGTTTTGAGCGAGTATTTAAATCCCCTTTAAAAAGGAAGATCTTAAATATAAAAATGAGTTTTGGGATCCGCTCTGACTTTTTTAAAAATCATTTTGAAGACTCGAAAACACTTTAAAGAGTGTTTGGTAGTAAGGCTGATTTAATGAAGTAAATCAGTCCCCAGAATATTAGAAAATATCTGAATATTATTAATTAAATAATATTCCCATAAAGAATAATCTTTATCAAAATAATTGAAGTAGAAGTATTAAAATTTACACTTGAAACGAGTATTAAATAACCAAAGATATCCTTATATGAAAGTATTATCTTTATTTGAATAATCGAAAATAAGTTTGATTATTTACACCTTATTCTTTAATAAAATAAAGAATATACCTCAGCAAATAATCGGAGTCATAGATCCTCAAATGAAAATTCAAATAATATTCAATAAATAAAATAAGCTGAGTCATAATACCTCGAATGAATATTATAAATAATATTCATTAAATAAAATAAAGGAGTCATACATCCTCAAATGAATATTCAAATAATATTCAATAAATAATATAAAAGAGTCATAAGTCCTCGAATGAATACTCAAATAATATTCAATAATAAATAAAGTTTAAAGTTATCGAATAAACCTTATTCGATTAATAGTTTGGAAAACTATAACCATATATATATAAATATATATATGTATATATCCATATCCATATATATACAAAATCTACTCGGGATCCTCGACTCCCGGTTTTAGAAAATATTTTCACCTTTGGGTCCCTATACTAAGGGTATAGGCAAGATACCGCTATCCTCTAGCATAGGTATTATCAACTGAACCAACAGATATATATTTCAAGAATATGAAACAGGCATGCATATATACCATATCACATGCTACAATATATCGCAAGAATTTGCTAAATAACCAACATGCATCTATCGCAAGATAATGCATATACAAGTGTATACATCACAACAACAGTATAACGGATAGAATACTTGCCTGAGCGACTTGGGGGTGAGAAAGGCTCGGGGCGAGTCTGGTAACCTATAAACAACAAGTAAGTTGGAATTAAACCAAAATCACTTGTAAATCTATGCTTTAACTAACTTAGACTCTAACGCTTGTTTTACGCTCACCGATTTGCTTAAGTCACTCGGGTACCCTCGGCTCCACCATTTTTAATAATTTAACCTTTACGAGTTTTAAAGCGATTCCTTCGCGAATGACTTACCAACTGCCTAACACACTTACCATAAATGTTTCACACATTAATTAATCCTTTTTGGTCTTTAACCTACATTCCAAAGTAAGGCGAGGGAAAAAGTTTCGTTCGTGAAACGCCGTTACCTGAAACGGTCGTTTCTCCTAAACCGTAAATCGGAATCGGACGAACTACATATCAAAACGAAGCTCGTAACATGAGCTATCTAAACATGGCAGTGGTCACAATTTAACAGGGGGTTCTCGGGTCCTAATGCTATGCACAAAACAGTCCAAAGAAAATCGGACATTACGACGGCTATGTTTACGCGATTTCCCATTTTTAAAACTACCCACAATCATCACAAACCATCCTCAAATCCACACACATCAAACACCCATCCTTACCACATCATAACAATCCCAAACAATTCAATATTACTCATTCATACATATGCTTAACCTAACTTTAATCATGCTTTAAGTTTCTTTAAATCAAAACCACTAAATTATCATTTCATTTCACCACCATTCCAAATCTCAACTCTAAACATAACAACAAGATACCATAACATCTTACTCATCAAAATCACTTTATAATATATATGAACCTAGGGTTTGAAAGTGGTATACCTTCCTTGGATTGGTGGGTGAAGCTAGGAAGCCTTAATAAGCTTGGAGTAGTCTTAAGAAAGCTTGGATCTTCAAGAAAACAAGAAAAAAAACTCAAGTTAAAACTTGAAAACACTATTCATTGTCTTCTCCAATGATTAAATCAAGAAGCTAGAGAAAGAATTTGTGGCTTAAACTTATGATATAGCCATTACTAAGCATAAAGAAGGTTAGGGAATTTTCTTACCAATTAAGGATGCTTGGATCTTGATTTTGGAAATTTTTAGCTTTGAAAATGCAAGAAAGCCGAGAGCAAAGTGAAGACAATGCCTTGGTTGATTTTTTTTGATTTTGATGAAATGAATTGCTAGTTGGTTGGCTTGTTTTTGTTTTCCATTTAGCAAATTACCACCTTGTCCTTGCATTTGTGTGGTCCTAAATCAACCACACCTCCTTCCTTCCATGTCATGCTTATGTCACCCCTATGATGTCATCCTCCCTTCCTTGTCTCCTTTCTATTGGTTGGATGACATCACTCCCCTTAAACCCTTTGATTAACTCCCTAATCGTTTGCCTAATGACCGCTGATCTGTTGTACGGTTCGCTTAACTTTCGTTCTCGTTTATCGTTTGAAGGATCATACCCGGGATCTTATTACTTAGGTTCCCTTAACCTTTCTCAATACATTATATTCCTTTTTATGATCCTCTATTATAATCCTTTAATTTAAATCCTTTTTATTTTGTTACCTTATACTCAATTCTCTCCGTACCTTGTGGATTTCCGGGAAAAACCAAAGTGTTCGGAATTGGATTCTGACGATCTTTACATACACTTATATACTTCATAGAGTACTAATAATATCCCAGAATATCCATAACAGAATCCCTACATAGTGTGGCGCGAAAAGTTTTCTCATTCAGCTAAAACACTATTCATAAGGGTTACAAAAAGTTGAAAACTTTGGGGTTATTACAGTCTCCCCTCCTTAAAAGGATTCCGTCCCGGAATCAAACAGAAAACAAATGGGGGTACTTTTCTAGCATTGCGCTCTCTAGTTCCCAAGTCGATTCTTCCACATTATGATTCTGCCATAGTACTCTGACTAGCTTGATCACCTTGTTCCGAAGCACCTGCTCTTTCTTATCCATAATCCTTACTGGCTTTTCCACGTAAGTTAGATCTGGCTGCATATCCACCTGCTCGTACTCCACTATGTGCCTGGCATCCCGATGATACCTCCTTAGCATTGACACATGGAACACATTATGAACTTGTTGCAAATTAGGGGGTAGGGCTAGCTCGTAAGCTAACTTCCCAATCCGTCTTAATATCTCAAAGGGTCCAATGTATCTTGGGCTTAGTTTTCCCTTCTTTCCGAACCTCATTAATCCCTTCCAAGGGGATACTTTCAACAGTACTAAGTCCCCTACTTCATATTCCTTGTCCTTTCGGGCTAGGTCTGCATATTTCTTCTGTCTGTCTTGGGCTGCTACAAGTCGCCCTCTGATAAGATCCACTATATCTTTGGTCCTTTGGACCATTTCGGGTCCGAGCATCTTCCGCTCTCCTACTTCATCCCAGTATAAGGGAGATCGACACCTTCTTCCATACAAGGCCTCATAAGGCGGCATTCCGATGCTAGCATGAAAGCTATTGTTATAAGAAAACTCGATCAACGGCAGGTGATCATCCCAACTTCCTTTAAGGTCTATTGCACAGACTCTCAACATATCCTCTAGTGTCTGGATGGTCCTTTCACTCTGTCCATCCGTCTGGGGATGGTACGCGGTACTCATATTTAACTTGGTCCCCGCACATTCCTGAAAGCTCCTCCAAAATCTGGAGTTGAACCTTGGGTCTCGGTCTGAGACAATGGACGCTGGGACTCCATGTCGCGTCACTATTTCCTTAAGGTAAATGTCCACCAGTCTATCGACTGTATATCTCTCATTAATAGGAATGAAATGAGCTGACTTTGTCAATCGGTCTATAATTACCCAAATAGCGTCGTGATTGGCTTTCGTCCTTGGTAAGCCTACAACAAAATCCATCGCTATCTGTTCCCATTTCCATTCGGGAATCTCCAGGGGTCGCAAAAGTCCACTGGGTCTCTGGTGCTCTGCCTTTACTCTTTGGCAAGTCAAACACTTGTTCACCCATTCTGCTACGTCCCTCTTCATGTTGGGCCACCAGTAATATTCCTTCAAGTCCCTATACATCTTGGTACTTCCTGGGTGAAGGGAATACCTTGAACTATGGCTTTCATCCAAAATCTCATCTTTAAGTTCTTGAACATTCGGAACCCAAATTCGGTAGGAGTACCTCATTATCCCTTTATCATCTTTCTCAGTATGGATCTCTTCTCCAGTCATTGACTCTCTGTCTTCATTCATTGTTTTCTCCTGGCACAATCTGATCTTTTCCAATAATTCTGGCTGCATTGAGATCTCAAAAAGCTTTTCAGTTCCGGTTCCGGTTACCTTTACCTCTATTTCCATTTTCTCAAAATCCTTTATCAATTCTTCCGAAGTCGTTATCATTCTGAGTCTTTCCTTTCTACTAAGGGCATCAGCCACCACATTGGCTTTCCCTGGATGATAGAGAATCTCACAATCGTAGTCCTTGATTAGTTCTAACCATCTCCTCTGGCGCATGTTGAGCTCTTTCTGCGTAAATATGTACTTGAGGCTCTTATGGTCTGTGAAAATCTCGCACTTCTCTCCATACAAGTAGTGCCTCCAAATTTTTAAAGCAAAAACTATTGCTGCGAGCTCAAGGTCATGAGTAGGATATCTAACCTCGTATTCCTTCAATTGTCTTGACGCATACGCAATAACTTTTCCGTGCTGCATAAGCACACATCCTAATCCTTTGTGCGACGCGTCACTATATATCACAAAATCTCCTTTTCCATCCGGCAATGCCAATACCGGAGCCGTTATCAACCTTTTCTTTAATTCCTGAAAACTGTTCTCGCATTTCTCCGTCCATTCAAACTTCTCTGTCTTACGAGTAAGTCGTGTCAAAGGGGCTGCGATCTTCGCAAAGTCCTGTACAAATCTACGATAGTAGCCGGCCAATCCTATGAAACTTCTTACCTCTGTGGGTGTGGTTGGCCTTTCCCAATTTGAGACCGCCTCTATCTTGGAGGGGTCGACCAATACTCCTTCTTTATTGATCACATGTCCTAAAAACTGTACTTCCTTCCGCCAGAATTCACATTTCGAGAATTTGGCATATAACTGCTCCTCTCTGAGTATTCCTAGAGCTATCCTCAAATGCTCTGCATGTTCTGCCTCAGTCCTTGAGTAGATCAAAATATCATCGATAAAAACTATCACACACTTGTCCAAGTACTTCTTAAATACTCTATTCATTAAATCCATGAAGGCCGCTGGGGCGTTGGTTAATCCAAAGGACATTACCAAGAACTCATAGTGCCCATACCTGGTACGGAATGCTGTCTTGGAAATATCTTCGGGCTTAATCTTTAGTTGGTGATATCCAGTTCTCAGGTCAATCTTGGAAAAATAAACAGCATCCTTTAGCTGGTCGAACAGATCGTCTATTCTAGGTAATGGGTACCTGTTCTTTATGGTTAGCTTGTTCAACTCTCGATAGTCTATGCACAACCTCATGCTCCCATCTTTCTTTTTAACAAATAAAACTGGTGCTCCCCACGGAGACACACTGGGTCTTATCATACCCTTATCCAAGAGTTCCTGCAATTGGATAGCTAATTCTTTCATTTCTAACGGGGCTAACCGGTAAGGTGCTTTTGAAACTGGCGCCGCCCCTGGGGCCAACTCAATAGCGAACTCAATCACTCTATCGGGTGGTAATCCCGGAAGGTCTTGGGGGAATACATCTTCAAATTCATTGACTACTGGAATGTCTTTTAAGTTGGGCACCTCCTTCTGTGTGTCCACCACATAGGCTAGGTAGGCCTCACTTCCTTTTCGTAGCATCCTTTTGGCCTGAGCCATAGTCAAAAATTTCTGCGTCTGCCTCTTTCCTCTAAATATAACTTCTTTCTTCCCGGGGATATTTAACTTAACTTTCTTCCCTTTACAGTCTATCTGAGCATTGTTGCTAGATAGCCAGTCCATTCCCAAAATCACATCAAACTCCCCTAATTTAAAAGGAATCAGATCAATACTGAAAGATTGCTCCCCTATGCCTATCTCGCAGGCGGGGTGAATCTGGCTAACAGGAATAATTTCATGATTGGCTATTTCCACTTGTAAGGGTTCTATCAAAGGTTTAGCCTTAAGTCTTAACTTACGAGCAAAGTCCTTAGATATAAAAGATTTAGTTGCTCCCGAATCAAATAAAACAATTGCACTGACTGAATTTAGAGAAAGGGTACCTGCTATCACATCTGAATCTTTCATAGCATCCTGGACTGTCATGTTGAAAGTCCTCGCAGTAGGTGGCTTATTAGAAGCAGCCCTGCTTGCTCCCGAAGCTGCTGGTTTGCTCATTGGGCAATCCTTCTTCCAATGACCTGGGCGTCCACACTGATGACAATTGGTGGTTGGAACGACGGCAGGGGTTGATGATGGGCACTTATTTGCATAGTGGCCCTCCCGACCGCACTTAAAACAGGTTACTGGCCTTCCTCTACACTCCCCAGTGTGATTCCTTCCACATATGTTACAGGCTGGCAATGGGGGTCGAGATTGGTTGGAATAGGACATTCTTGACTTCTGGCCGCCCTGGCTCACATTCACACTCATTGGCCGCTTAAACCCAGTGTTCCTTCCTGGTAGGGACACTGCTCCTCGATTAAATCTAGTTGGGAAGCTCCTTCCTGCGGAACCTCCACCCATGCTCATACTTTTCCTCTTTATTCCTTTCTCCTCTCTTTCCTTCTGTATCTGTTCACTTCCAACTTCTACAATCGTTGCCTTTTGCACCAGAGTGGCATAGTCCGTAAGCTCAAGGATTGCCACCCTATTCTGAATCCATGGTTTCAGTCCCTGCTGAAACCTCCTAGCTTTCTTTTCCTCGGTGCTCACAAACTCCGGCACAAACCTTGATAACTCAGTAAATTTCGCTTCGTACTCTGCTACAGACAAGTTATTCTGCTTTAGCTCTAAGAACTTGAGCTCCATCTGATTTTCCATAAACCTCGGGAAATACTTCCCTAGAAACAACTGACTAAATCTCTCCCAGGTTATTATAGCATCTGTCTCCATGTTTTTCTTGGCCTCCCACCAGTAGTTAGCTTCTCCTTTCAGAAGGTAGGTAGCAAATACAGTTTTCTGTGCCTCATCGATACTCAAAATCTCAAAAGATTTATCCATTTCCTTTAACCATGCCCTTGCCTCAACTGGGTCGGCTGATCCGTGGAACTCAGGGGGCTTAAGGGACTTAAAAGCCCTGAAAGAGTTTGCCACTGCATTGTTATTTCCTTGAGGGGGTGGGTTGGGTTGACGTTCCAAATTCTGTCTTAGGAGTTGCATAAACTGATCCATGGGATCCATGCCTGGGTTTGGTACTGGTTGCTCAACCTCGGTTTCTCCTTCTTCAGCCTCTATCTCAAATCCCTCAACATCATATGTTTCCTCTTCCTCTTCATACAGGGGGTCATCCTGTTCCACATAATCCTCATCTTCCTCTTCACTGTGTTCTTGGTTTCTATTGTCCTGATTATGGCTTCCCTGGTCCTTAGACCCAGGGTTCGCCCTAGTTCCAATCTTTCTTGGCGGCATGATTCTGATAATAATAAAAACAATTATTGAGAAAATTCAACGTTAGGTCACAATCATATACAACATTGTGCCTTGCACCGCTCTTACTATGGGGAGAACGTATAACGCAGTTCTATTATTTTAAGAAAGTTCTAATACGAAGTGCAGTAATAATAATAATAAAACAGTGATCACGCCACTAAGGAACTGAACCGAAAGGAAACAAATATATACATAATGCGAGAATACATAGTTCGATCTGGTCAAAAGTACAACAGTGCTACAGTCATCTGTCCCAAAAGTGATACACAAGAGTCTATCTGTCTAGTCAGAAAAAGGGATGCTATATACAAGTCAACTATCCCGGAAAATTGGCTCTTACTAAGGCCTCGGCTGACTAGACAACTAGACTATTCCATCATCAATCCTGAATCACACACCCGAACGGGTCAGCTCCCAAACCCTTTCCATCGCACGACGGAAGATATAGTCGGCCTGCCGCCTGGAGATCCTACCATGCCTGTCCCCCTGGAGAGATCTGAGTCTCGCTCGGGACGTGAGCTCTATCCCCGTAAGCTCCCTCCTCAAGGATCGGGGTATAGAAGCCCTGGTCTCATAAGCTCGGGTACGCCTACCCGCCCTCTCTGCATCCAACTCCCTCCTGGCCTCATCCAGTCGGGCCTCGGCAACAGCCACTCGGGTCCTCAAAACATCCTGAACATATCCATGAGCTAACGAAGACTGCCTCTGGGCAGGGTCAAGGGGTGGTGAATCCGGAGCCGCTGAGGGTGCCTCCTCGGTCTGCCTAGGCTCGGAAGTATGGGTCTCTGAGCTGTCATCATCAGGAATCCAAGATAGTGGTGGAGGGGTAGGGGCTCTGACCACCGGAAGTGTGGGTAAAGGGATACCATCATACACTACCATAGATCTAACACGCTCCTCAGCTACTGGGACCTCATCCGGGTCCTCCTCATCTGGAATAGCAATAACCTCTGTCTCTGACTCCTCTGAGGGGTCCTCCTCATCTGAAACAGCAATGACCTCCGTCTCAGGCTCCTCTGGGGGGTCCTCCTCATCCTCCTCCATCTCAGGCTCCTCCTGATCCTCAACATCCAGCAATGCCTCATCATGCTCACGCTCGTACATCTCAGGGTCCTCCATCTCAGGCGCCTACACATTAAACGAGCTAAGTTACTATCATGATACTTATAAGGGTTCCCGTAAGGGTTTTAGCTGTCAGTACTACTTTAAGTAGTCCGACCATGAACTTGGCAAGAGTTCTTATTATCTTTGTGAGTTTATTATTTTATCGTCGCATCATCTCTGAGATTTATAACGCTTAGCTCTGATACCATTTCTGTAACACCCCCAGATTCGGGGTCGGGAATCCGGGTTGTCACGGTCTTTCTTTCCACAATATCACTTTACTTAATTAATAATAAATACCCTCATGCTGTGACCCCACACTAACACACACCACAACTCGTTATAGTCTCAGAGATGAAATTGAAATAAGTACAAGTCTTTGAATCCACAATTTAAAATTATTACAACCCAAAATGATTACTTGATAATTTACAGTTAATTGCCATTATCTGCCACAAGTTATAATTATACATAATTGGATTCTCAAAAGTAGATGGTCTAAACTACAATGGATCTACCTCTGCAGCTATAGCAGCTACAATATCAGCGGGAAGACGCGGGACGCTTCCCACGCGCTTGCGCTGGGTCTGCTGGAGTCTGGCCATCTCTCCTAACTGTTGTTGTGTGATGAAGAAATAAAGCAAGAGTGAGCCTTACAGCTCGCAAGATAATATATACAGTGATATCAATAATATAGGTATCTAAAAGGATACTTAATATCATCTCTATCATATGCAAGATAATTACTTGCTAGATATAAGTAAAAACAAGGAATGAAGCTACCAGTACTTCACCACACTTATATCATATAAAGTTACTTGAACTACCACTTTTCAAAGTATTATAAGTTTTAAGAAAAACATCCCATAGATGAGACCACAAGTTAAGACTTGAATAGATTCAATCTTTGAAATATTATTGAATAAAAAAAGTTATGAGATACTTTATTTAGTCCCGATATATATATATATATCCATATATATATATATCCCGAAAACATTTCCTGGAACCTCTGTTATGTGAAGTATGAACAGAGTTCGAAACATCCAATGAATTTTTGGAAAGGAAAAGAAAACATTTGGCATAAACCCGATATCTTGCTGATCAGGCACAGATACCAATAAGTAACCTTTTCTACTGTAGATGGATGAATTCCTCACCGGTCATCACCCTGGTCATAATTAAGACCTCGCGCTCGACCGTACCCCGGCCCCTCACGCGTTGATGGACTGCCACCCAGCCACTTACACAATATTAGACCGTACCCCGGCCTGTCGCTTATGCCGACTCAATTAGATGGGCTTACTTCCCGAACATTGGGCAAGTAATCATTTCATTTACCAAATCTGCAACCTCGTTGCGAATATAAAATACACCACAGAGCCGGATTCCCCAGGTTTTGAGCGAGTATTTAAATCCCCTTTAAAAAGGAAGATCTTAAATATAAAAATGAGTTTTGGGATCCGCTCTGACTTTTTTAAAAATCATTTTGAAGACTCGAAAACACTTTAAAGAGTGTTTGGTAGTAAGGCTGATTTAATGAAGTAAATCAGTCCCCAGAATATTAGAAAATATCTGAATATTATTAATTAAATAATATTCCCATAAAGAATAATCTTTATCAAAATAATTGAAGTAGAAGTATTAAAATTTACACTTGAAACGAGTATTAAATAACCAAAGATATCCTTATATGAAAGTATTATCTTTATTTGAATAATCGAAAATAAGTTTGATTATTTACACCTTATTCTTTAATAAAATAAAGAATATACCTCAGCAAATAATCGGAGTCATAGATCCTCAAATGAAAATTCAAATAATATTCAATAAATAAAATAAGCTGAGTTATAATACCTCGAATGAATATTATAAATAATATTCATTAAATAAAATAAAGGAGTCATACATCCTCAAATGAATATTCAAATAATATTCAATAAATAATATAAAAGAGTCATAAGTCCTCGAATGAATACTCAAATAATATTCAATAATAAATAAAGTTTAAAGTTATCGAATAAACCTTATTCGATTAATAGTTTGGAAAACTATAACCATATATATATAAATATATATATGTATATATCCATATCCATATATATACAAAATCTACTCGGGATCCTCGACTCCCGGTTTTAGAAAATATTTTCACCTTTGGGTCCCTATACTAAGGGTATAGGCAAGATACCGCTATCCTCTAGCATAGGTATTATCAACTGAACCAACAGATATATATTTCAAGAATATGAAACAGGCATGCATATATACCATATCACATGCTACAATATATCGCAAGAATTTGCTAAATAACCAACATGCATCTATCGCAAGATAATGCATATACAAGTGTATACATCACAACAACAGTATAACGGATAGAATACTTGCCTGAGCGACTTGGGGGTGAGAAAGGCTCGGGGCGAGTCTGGTAACCTATAAACAACAAGTAAGTTGGAATTAAACCAAAATCACTTGTAAATCTATGCTTTAACTAACTTAGACTCTAACGCTTGTTTTACGCTCACCGATTTGCTTAAGTCACTCGGGTACCCTCGGCTCCACCATTTTTAATAATTTAACCTTTACGAGTTTTAAAGCGATTCCTTCGCGAATGACTTACCAACTGCCTAACACACTTACCATAAATGTTTCACACATTAATTAATCCTTTTTGGTCTTTAACCTACATTCCAAAGTAAGGCGAGGGAAAAAGTTTCGTTCGTGAAACGCCGTTACCTGAAACGGTCGTTTCTCCTAAACCGTAAATCGGAATCGGACGAACTACATATCAAAACGAAGCTCGTAACATGAGCTATCTAAACATGGCAGTGGTCACAATTTAACAGGGGGTTCTCGGGTCCTAATGCTATGCACAAAACAGTCCAAAGAAAATCGGACATTACGACGGCTATGTTTACGCGATTTCCCATTTTTAAAACTACCCACAATCATCACAAACCATCCTCAAATCCACACACATCAAAAACCCATCCTTACCACATCATAACAATCCCAAACAATTCAATATTACTCATTCATACATATGCTTAACCTAACTTTAATCATGCTTTAAGTTTCTTTAAATCAAAACCACTAAATTATCATTTCATTTCACCACCATTCCAAATCTCAACTCTAAACATAACAACAAGATACCATAACATCTTACTCATCAAAATCACTTTATAATATATATGAACCTAGGGTTTGAAAGTGGTATACCTTCCTTGGATTGGTGGGTGAAGCTAGGAAGCCTTAATAAGCTTGGAGTAGTCTTAAGAAAGCTTGGATCTTCAAGAAAACAAGAAAAAAAACTCAAGTTAAAACTTGAAAACACTATTCATTGTCTTCTCCAATGATTAAATCAAGAAGCTAGAGAAAGAATTTGTGGCTTAAACTTATGATATAGCCATTACTAAGCATAAAGAAGGTTAGGGAATTTTCTTACCAATTAAGGATGCTTGGATCTTGATTTTGGAAATTTTTAGCTTTGAAAATGCAAGAAAGCCGAGAGCAAAGTGAAGACAATGCCTTGGTTGATTTTTTTTGATTTTGATGAAATGAATTGCTAGTTGGTTGGCTTGTTTTTGTTTTCCATTTAGCAAATTACCACCTTGTCCTTGCATTTGTGTGGTCCTAAATCAACCACACCTCCTTCCTTCCATGTCATGCTTATGTCACCCCTATGATGTCATCCTCCCTTCCTTGTCTCCTTTCTATTGGTTGGATGACATCACTCCCCTTAAACCCTTTGATTAACTCCCTAATCGTTTGCCTAATGACCGCTGATCTGTTGTACGGTTCGCTTAACTTTCGTTCTCGTTTATCGTTTGAAGGATCATACCCGGGATCTTATTACTTAGGTTCCCTTAACCTTTCTCAATACATTATATTCCTTTTTATGATCCTCTATTATAATCCTTTAATTTAAATCCTTTTTATTTTGTTACCTTATACTCAATTCTCTCCGTACCTTGTGGATTTCCGGGAAAAACCAAAGTGTTCGGAATTGGATTCTGACGATCTTTACATACACTTATATACTTCATAGAGTACTAATAATATCCCAGAATATCCATAACAGAATCCCTACATAGTGTGGCGCGAAAAGTTTTCTCATTCAGCTAAAACACTATTCATAAGGGTTACAAAAAGTTGAAAACTTTGGGGTTATTACAGTTTATCATGCGATGATATATTTAGGTGAACTTAAATGAACATAAGGCGTTTGTTAGACAACCTAGTATAGTGGAATTGTTTCATAACCTTAATGATAATATTATGAATACAATCATGAGATTCTTGTGTTTATGAAACACGTAATTGAATTTGAATTTTCGATATGAGAGAAAGGATGATTCTGTCAACCACATATTTCTATCTGTAAGAAAGGGTTATTAAGTGACGCCTCTTGACAATGCTCCACACGATCTGGGAATCATCTGATTATTGATTATTGATTTGAAATATTTAATTTAAAAGGAAGAATCTCTTTATAATATGATTATGATTGTAACGTAATATAATCCCTCTAAAATTAAATAATATCAAGTAGTAATTGGCCAATGACACAACGGGCTTGTGTCGGTCATAGCCTTCCAACATGATAGAAAGTAGTTCTTATTTTTAAATCATTGTCGTTTCGTGCCACAGCCGAGGGCTTTGATTTCGAAATAAGAAATACTTGTTTATTACATAGATATGTGTACATTGAATAAGAATCTAAAGGTCGTTACGTGCCACAGCCGTGGGCCTTTGGGGACTGATTCAATTGTACAGAATGTTGGGTTAGACTTGACTTAGAATATTGAGTTTGTCGTGCCACAGCCGTGACTCAATTATTCAAGAGGCTAAAGTTTGATTAGGGAATAACATTAGATGTAATTGACAAGAGTTGTCTGCCTATTGAACATTACATGGCGTTTCGTGCCACAACCGGGGTTGTGTAATGGAATGTAGGATCCCTCTTCCCACTAGCATTATGAATGCTTAATTTTTCACGTAGGGGGTTGAATAAATTAGATAAACTAGTGGGAGCCACTTCTGAATAAAGACCCGATTCATATAGTGTTTTAAAATGAAATCGAATATTTGCTAAGTGTTGTTATTTGTTTATCATTTACAGATTTACAATATACATTATGTCTTCTACACTATCACTCAGGAGCATACTGGATACTGGTCCTAATTATACTGACTGGCTTCGAAACTTGAGAATTGTTCTCAGGATTGAGAAGCTGGAATACGTGATTGACTCACCTAAGCCTACTGAACCTGCTATTGATGCACATAATGATGGACATGTTGTGTATCGTAAGTGGTAAGATGATGCAAATGTTGCTCAATGCATCATGCTAGCTTCCATGAACATTGAGCTACAGAAGCAACATGAGCATATGGATGCTCACACTATCCTCATACATCTACATGAGTTGTATGATGTGGCAGGGAGGACAGCTCGATATGAGATATCGAAGAAGCTGTTCGGTTGTAGGATGTCTAAGGGATCATCTGTGAATGACCATGTACTTAAGATGATCAATTTGATTGAACATCTTGGACAACTTGGTTTTGCCATGGATGGGGAGCTGAGCCAAGACCTGGTCTTACAATCGCTTCCGAGTTCGTTCTCGCAGTTTGTTGTGAACTTTCACATGAATAAGCTGGATGTCAGCCTGCCTGAACTCCACAACATGTTGAAGACTGCGGAATCGAATTTTCCCCCTAAGAAGAGTTCTGTTCTTCTAATTGGTGAAGGTTCCAATCCTAAGAAAAGGAAGAGGAACCCTTCCAAGAAGAAGAAAGTAGGTGAGAAAACGCCGGTTCCACCAAAAGCTGAAGACCCCAAGAGCAAAGTTGTTTGCTTTCACTGTAACAAGGTGGGGCACTGGAAGAGGAACTGCAAGGTTTACCTTGCAGAATTGAAAAAGTTGAAGGGTAGTGAGACTACCGCTTCTGATTCAGGTATGTTCATGATAGAAGTGAATATGTCATTAAGCCAAATTTCTACTTGGGTATTAGATACCGCCTATGGTTCTGACATCTGCAATTCGTTGCAGGGACTAAAGAGAAGTAGGACTCGTAAAGAAGAGGAGGTGATTCTACTGATGGGAAATGTAGCAAGAGTTGCTGCTAAAGATGTAGAATCATTTCATTTACATATGCCTACGGGCAAGACTATTGTTTTAAATAATTGTTATTTTGTTCCCTCGATTGTGAGGAATATTATTTCTATTCCCATGTTAGACTTGGCTGGATTTTCATTTATTATTCTCAGTCTCCATTTAGTGGACATGGAGAGAGGGCTGCAGATTTGCTAGGATTGGTACACACAAATGTATGTGGACCAATGTCTACGCAAGCCATGGGTGGATTTTCATACTTCATTACTTTCATGGATAATAGATCTAGATTCGGATATGTGTTTGATGAAACACAAGTCTGAAGCCTTTGAAAAGTTCAGAGAGTATAAGTATGAAGTGGAGAAACAAACCAAACATAGTATTATAATTCTTAGATTAGATCGAGGTGGTGAATACTTGAATGGAGAGTTTCTGGATTATCTCAAAGTAAATGGTATAGTCTCCCAGTGGACTCCTCCAGATTGGTATCTGAAAGGAGAAATCGAACTTTGTTAGATATAGTTCGGTCCATGATGAGCTATGAGAATCTTCCAGTATTCATATGGGGTTATGCATTGGAAACCTCAGCATATTTACTGAATAAGGTGCCTTCCAAATCTGTTCCTCAAACTCCGTATAAGATATGGAAAGAAAGGAAACCGAGTCTTAAACACGTTAAGATTTGGGGATGTCCAGCTTATGTCAAGTAAGTTGACCCAGATAAACTGGAATATCAATCCGTAAAATGTAGTTTTGTGGGATATCCTAAAGAGACTTTAGGGTATTACTTTTACACCAATCATCGGGTGTTTGTCTCCAGACATGCTACCTACTTGGAAAAGGAGTTTATCCTTGAAGGAAACAGTGGGAGCAAAATTGAACTTGATGAAGTTCAAGAAGCATAAACTACTACGGATCAAGTGGAAACACCTGTTCTGACTGAAAAACCTTTTGTGGAACAACCCATTCGTAGGTCAGGGAGAGTGTCTCGCCAACCTGAGAGGTAATATGGCCTTGTCATTAAGAATGATTAGAGCAGATGGCCAGGTGGAGACCTTTAAGGCCAGGCTTTTGGGAAAAGGATTCAAACAAAGGCAATGGATTGACTTTGATGAAACCTTTTACCTGTAGCCATGTTAAAATCAGTTCGGATTTTGCTTGTGATTGCTGCTTACTACAACTATGAGATCTGGCAATTAGCCAGATGGTTTTCTTTCCAAGGGAAAAGAAAACCTAGTGTGTAAGCTATTGCGAACCATATGTGGTTTAAAGCAAGCTTCTCGAGATATGGAACATCCGTTTTGATGAGACAATCAAAGAGTTTGGTTTTATCAAAAACGTAGATAAACCATGTGTCTACGAAAGGTTAGTGGGAGCACGGTAACATTTCTTGTATTGTATTGAATTAGAGTTGACACACATAACAACATAGCAGACCCACTCACAAAGCTACTTTATGAAAGTCACTTTGATCGTCATAAAGACAAGATGGGTATTAGATACCAGAGTGATTGGCTTTAGTACAAGTGGGAGATTGAAAGGAATATGTCCTAAGTCCAATCATGTATAAGGATTTAGGAATAACTTTTATGTAATCTGTTTTGATTTCATGGATATTAATAAAAGACTTGTGTTGTTTTTATTACGGGCTTTATCTATTTAACTGTTTAAATAAGATATACCATAGTTTAGAGTAAAGCTTTTTATGGATTATGATGAGATCACAATAGTGAGACCTAAAAGATGATAACTCTAAACTTAAATAGTTCCTGGTCGTAGGATTACTAACTGGTAATTAATAATCCGCAGAGATCGGTACATACTATGCTTGCTTCATTATGAAGGATGTCTGTTCCCATAGACATTTGTGTGGTGACACTATAGCTAGTATGTAGGTGCTTATTATAGAATAAGTTCACTGAACATGACTCGTACAGCTGAACAACTGATGGAGTTCACTCACGTGTCAGCAGTTGTTCACATAGTGATAGTTGTACAAGTATCCTTAGACTTGAGGTCATCATAGTCATCTTGTGTACACTGAACTATGCTTTGGTTTAGTTCTTAGTCTCCAGGGACAATTATTAGGGCTCTACTGGGTATAGAAATTTGTACACGAAGATAGTGTATGATCAATAAAGGATCTACCCCTTCCAGTGAAGGAAGCGAATGTTCAAGGCTGATCCACTTATGCTAGTTCAGGAATCTTTGGCCAGAGTGAATGAAATTAGAAAGGAGTTTCTAATTTGCATAGAACTAAGCATAGTAAAGGGTAAGCAAGTGATTAAATTAGATAGGCTTGACACAAGATCGAGCCTTGTATTTAATCGGGACATTGTAGGGTAGAAGGAGTTTATTGTACGGTAACTATTCACTGAATAGGTTCTTGGTATTCTAAGCAGTGAATTCGTATTATCCGGATAGTCGCGATATGCTGAGAAGTATCCCTCACGATGTAGAATAAATGTGATTAATTAATTAATCATATTTAATAAATTAGAGAATTAATATAAATAATGGTAAAATAGTTTTATTATTATTTATTTCTACTACCGGCTTAATATTGAACCTACAGGGTCACACCATAAAAAGAGAATGATTTAATGGTGGAGGAATTAATTAATAATGGCTAATAATTATTTATTTATGAAATAAATAATTAATTGGCAAATTTAATAATTGATTAAATGAGATTTAATTGATTATAAATTAATTAAGAAAAGTTCTTAATATTATTAATTAAGGATTTAATTTTTGGAAATTAAATCAAGAGAGAGAATTATATCTAAAGTGTTTAGAAAAAAAGAATTAATAATTAAAAGGTGTTTTAATTATTAATGAGAATAATAAATGGGATAATAATAATAATATTTATGGGAAAATTTCAGCTGAAAATTTTGCCTATAAATATACTATTATAAACCCTGTTTTTATTCTAACCCCAAAATTTTATAAAACCTAATTCTCTCCACCTCCTCCTCCTCCTTAACGTCGTTTTCTTGGTGGATACTGGTGGAGTGCTTCACGTTTGAGGAGCAGCTGCTAAGGATCTCCGATCGTTGCTTTTGGATCGCATATTAAAGGTTAGTAATCGATTCATATGTTTTTACCACGATTTATATGCTTTTATTTGGATTTTATATGTGTAAAAGTGTTTTACCATGCCTCCGCTGCGATTAAAATCCAACAAATATATAGTTACCTCTTACTACTACTCAGGATCTTTTCAAGGTTAACGTTTGAAAATAAGAACGACACACCAACTTTATTACAACAATTCTAAATAAACTGTCTTATAAACTCTCTTTATTATAAACCAGTTTTCTATTTAAATTTTAAACTAACATCTCTTATTCAAATTACAACAACCACTTATCCTGTTACACCTGCTCTGGCATTTCAAAACTCTCTTCCGGGATAGGGACAAACACTCTTGGAATTAGAGGGCCCTGCAGCTTGACTCGCTTCTTAATTACTCGGGTTCGGATGGGTTTTATTCTTAACCTTAGCTGAAAAACAAGGTGAATAACAATAATAGGGGTGATCAAAAATTGCTCAACAAGCCTGCAACAAGTTTGAGTGTCGGGTTGTGGAATAGATTAGATGTTGTGTTGTAACCTAAATAATACTTGAATCTGTATCGGATCCTGGTTTGGGGTCGTGTTTATATAATAAAGTTTAATTAGTAATTTATATTCGTAAATTATTATATTTTGGTAACGTCAGCCTCTGACCCCGGGGTTGAGGCCGTCACAGAAGCGATCTTAGCTGCCCTCTCTAACTTTTATCCGCCATTAATGGAGGTAGATGAAAACTTGAGGCTGAGGAAGGAGGAGAAAGGAGGCCGGAAAAGGCTGGTTTCTAACTGGAAATTTTTTTGAGGTTGAGAGGGAGGAGGAGAGTTTATGAAATGAGAAAGTGAAATATGAATAGCCCTTTTATTCGATTAATGGGCCGGTAAACCAAAATTTCAACCGGTTATAACCGGTTAAAAGCCCATTTGGCCTAAATCTAGGGAAATCTAGAAGGATCTAGAGAATTCCTGGAAAATAAAAATTAATTTATATATAACTAAATGAATGCTACGAGACTCCAGAACATTCTGGATTTTGGGTTGAGAAGCCCATGAAAAGAAAGCCCAGAAAAATTGGGTCTGAGGAGGAAGCTTGTAAAAATTGGGCCCAAGGAAAAGGCCCGTGATGAAAAACCCAGAAGAAAGGGCCCAATTGTTGTAAGCCCAATCAAAAAGGCTCATGCAAAGGCAGACCTAATATACAAAAATATATACCCAAAGTTAAAAAATCAATCCTGACCTAAAATTCGGTCAGGATTCTGACTGGATTCCTGGTCAAAGGTTTCTGATCAAAAAACATCACGACGAGAAATTATAGACTCATAATTCGGTCAAAATTTCGAAAATTCTGACCGAAGTATAGGTCAGGTCCTAGTCGAAAGGCTTTGATCGAAATAACAGTCGACCAGAAACTATCGATCCTTTATTCGGTCAAAAACTCCGAAAACAACCCAGAATCCTGACCGAATTCGATCAAGATTCCTAGTCGTACATACCTGATCGAAAATAGCCATGACTAGAGCAATGTTGGGCCTTAATTCGGTCAGAAGTCAAGGTCAACCAGAAATCTTGACCGAATTCGGTCAGGATCCTGATCGAAGCTTCCTGGCTGAATGTTACTTTGACCAGACAATATGGATGGATAATTCGACCAGGATCCTGGTAGAATGGATTCCTGGTCGAAAATATGTATTAAAAAAAGAGAAAAATTCAGGAAATTCAGGAAAATAATGATTTTTAAGAAAATTCAAGAAAATAGCAGAAAAATTATGAATATTTTCTGAAAATTAAGAAATATACCTGAAAAATAGGAAAAAATCCTAGAAAATCAAGGAAAATTCCTGGAAAATAGGAAAAGATCCTAGAAATTAAGGGAAAATTCCTGAAAATTAAGGAAATCCTAGAAATTAAGGAAAAATCCTAAAAATTAAGGAAAAATCCTAGAAATTAAGGAAAAATTCCTGAAAATTAGAGAAGGATCCCGGAAAAAAAGGGAAAATTCATGTAAATTAATGAAAAATACCATAAAATTCCTAAATAATAGAAATAAGATAAGGAAAGTAATAGGGAGGTTCTAAAATAACCATAAAGCCACGTACAAGGAAAATCGTTATAAATGTGTAGGTCGCTCCACACTTTACGCAAGAAATGATACCCTGTAAGGGAATAAATGAACTTAACTTCTGCGAAATCTTTTACGATTTCCCAGAAGTTTGGAGAAAATGATAGGGACAAAATAAACCCTAATTACGTCATTAATATTACATTAATTACATCTGGGACTGCAAGGCCCATTAAAGAAGGCCATATGTATGACATTCAGACCAAGAAGGTTAACACATTGATCAGGCCCAAGAAGGTTAACGCGTTGATAAGGCCTGATGAAACAAAGAAGGCCCAATAGCCCATAATATTAATTAATTTCATAATTAATTAATAAGGGATAAATCAGCTGATCAATAAAGTGTAGTAAGGACACTATTCCTTGGAGATTGGCCTCCAAGAAATCCCATAGGATAAGGAATCAACTTCCTGCATTATAGGACTCCAAAGTCCATTCTAATTCTGAGACTTGTCCATGGAGTCTCCTAACTCTAACCTAATTCGAGGACACCCAACATCTATATAAGGGGTCTCACCCCCCCCAATAAGACCTACGTTTTTTGACTTGCTCCTTGGCATACAACAAGGTACGTAGGCATCTTGTTAAGGCAGATTGAGTCACGAAACATAAGCGCAGTCAAATCGAGCCTCGAAGCTCAGGAACCCTAGCATTAAATATACCCTAAGTTTTTATCCATAACACTTATTTTTAAAAGGTCTCTAGGACCTTTATAGGATAGTAAAACAAATTCCATAATTTAAACATACTCTGGCGATTTCATAAAAATATTTAAAGATCAAATAACCCTTATTTTCCATATAATAAATCCTTTAAAATATTTAAAAATTCCACAATCACAAATTTAAACACATAAGGGTCAAATAACATATATTTACATATTAAAATCAATCAAATCTCATATCCGTCTATTTTTCCATTTAAACTTTATTTATAATTATTAACACATTTATCGAATAATCGTTAATTCGAATAACGATATAGCTGCACATAATCCTATCCAAATAATCACATATAAACATAAGACTCTTCAAATTACATATTTTCACATATATCATTCATTTCTCTTTTCAACAATTATCATCAAGTATAATCGTCTTTTACGGGTCGCTTCTCAACTGATGGCCCAACAGTCATTCCGACTCGATCATTAGTCACATTTCATAATTCAAGCATTATACTGACTCGTCAAATCGGAATAATATATTTTTAAATATTCCTTCTGTAATTCACATAATTTACACATAAACCACATAATTTAAATTTTATTCGCGTAATATAATTCGCAAATATCCCAGTCATTACAAAGAAGCCAATCAGGTTCACAAGAAAAGAAAGGTGATTCTTGTATCTGATTGGGATGAAAAACTTGAAATCGCTTCAACCACTAACATTGCTCATGTTGGAGAAATATATACTGAAGCTCAACCAATCTCAACCTCTGATAATACTCATGTTGGAGATAGAACTGACCAAGAAAGGTTAAAAGCTAATCACACCATTCCTGAAGGAGACTCAAAATCTGATTTAAAAGGCTCAAAAGATGATAAGAAAGAACTTAGTTTTGAAGAGAATAAAAAGCTACCGCGGGGAAGTAAGACACCAGCACCAAAGAGAGATTCTTCTGAGACCATTAACAAAATCTACAATGGTAATTCACAATCTATAATAGATGGCAGAAGAGGTGGCTTGGGTCTTCCAAATGTTGTAATTACACAAGAAATGCTTTAATTCTAAGGGAGCCAGGGAATATGACACGAATGGGTGAAATGTGAAGCTTGAAGATCTACAGAAGATTACATCAGTTCAAATTGTGCTTGATTTGTATGACACAAATAAGCCAAAAGAAAAGATGTTGTATATTCTTGAGTCAGGCAAAAGGTTAAAGATTTCACAGGAACAAATGAGAGACAAACCATGGAAGGAGTTGGAATATATCACAACATTACTGAAGGTAATCAACTCTAAAACTGCTAGGTGGTCTGCTTATCTAAAAGACTTAATATCCAAGAAGCAGAAAGGAATGCTCATCAAATCAATATATATTCCAAAATACATCGATAAAAATGGTCACACTATTGATATTCCTATAGGACAAACTAGAGTAACTACATCTATTGGGATAAAAGTTCTTACTTTTAATCCAAATTGTTAGATAGTTGGGTTTCTGGAGCTAAATGACTTGTTACTTGACAGATCCAGCATTCATGACCTCAGAGCAGTTATCTATCAAATTGATGAATATATTGAAGAGCCTAAGGATATCAAACAGAGAATATAAATGTATTTAAATGTTCTAGAAAAAATCTACTCAAGAAATTTTTTGATGATGCTACAGGTTTTGCCAAAGTTGAAGAGTGAAGATAAAGTCTGATACACTGATAGTAAGATTGTACATATATTTATACTTCTACATTTAGATAGTTTTGACATCATCAATTAGGAACTTGTACATAAATTACTTAATGCACAAGTTGGGGGAGATTGTTAGATGAAATTGATGATATCTGTATATAACTATAAGAGTTTTCCATCAAACTTGATATCTGAGTTTGACAAAGATGACGCCATCAGCATTTGTCATCAGTATTTACTGATCAGGATTTATCATCAGCATTTATTCATATCAGTGTTTGTCAAGATGGAAATCAGGAGATATCACAAGAAGATATATTTGCAGAGATATGTCGGTGTGGGACTTTACTTATTAAAGCAATAGATAGTTTGATATGTATTAGGATTTCTTATTCACTTGTTACATATCTTTGGATTTATTGTGTAGATTTACAGTATATAAGCACATATTAGGTTAACACTATATGTGTCATGCACTGATATTTCATACACATAACCCATCAGCTCTCAAGGATATCTGTTCATCCTTTGAGAGAGTATTGTAATCATTTTTTATTCAGTAATATAAAACCATTCTTATCTATTGAGTTCTTTATTTTGATTTGATTGTTTAACCGTATTCATCCCCCCCGCCCCCTAAACAGTTGATTTAAGGCCTAACATTGTTCTCCACAAAATCTTCATTCAATCTTCCGTAAGTATATTTCTTTCCAAAAGTATGCTTAGACTCATTCTTCTGTAAAAAAATGTAGCTAGTGGATAATAGTTTTTCTTTCGGGCTTCAATAATAAATCCTTCAATTTCTCTTTCGAAAAAAATCTTCCACGAATATTCCCCAAACATTCCATAAAAATTTTCCTTTTTTTAGTTATTGGAGCCGCGCAAGGCCTAGCCCCGAGGAATTATTCTGGGCGTTCAAATTTTGAGAAATTTGAAATTTGCTTCCTTATATGCACTCTTATTTTCCTTGTTATTTTTATCTCCCTAGTTTTTAAATACCCAATTCAGAAATACAAAAACTTTTTTTCAAGAAACTCAAAAAGTTTGGATTTGGCTTCTTGTCTTGGTTTATCTTTATCCTTGATCCGTTTAATCAACTCATCTTCCTCCAAGGTACTTATTTATGCTTCTTCCTTTAGAATTCACCATATATGTTGCTTGATTTTAAGTTTTGAAGCTTCTTGAAGTTTATGTTTTTGTCGTGGCTTTGTATGTATATGTGTGTATAGGTTGTATATCTAGCTCCTAGATCTTGTATAATATTTAATTAGGCCACCAATTACGTTTGTACATAGCTTGAACTTGAAGATTAAAGTATCAATTTTACGCTCATCTCACACATGAGGCACGCTCGAAGCACGCCATTGGGTTCTCAGGTTGTGACCCCCCTTCACCACACACGGGGCCCGCCCTGTGTGTCTAGTTCCGCAGGTCGCAGCCATCATAAGTGCAGAGCACGCCTGTAGCTTCCCAGAGCCCGGGTCACGGCCTTTGCTTTATACGGGGCGCACCCGAGGCTTACTCGGAGCATGGGTTGCGACCTTGTTTCTTCATTGGGGCGTGCCTTAACTCCTTCAAAATGTATTTTAATTTTTTTTGATGTTGTTACGTGTTCTTACTGTGAATTTCTTTTCTCCATCGTAGTTGGTCAATGACTCTTCTTCTACTTTTCACCGAGTAGAGATGACCATGTCTATTGAGCATGAAGCACCAATTCCGATATTCTTTCAGGGGAACATCTTCCAAGTCATTGATCTCAGCTAGATGAGTGGTCCAAGGATGATATTTTTGATTTGAGAGCAATGAGCAAAGGGAAGAATCATGTTGTTGTTTCGTCAAATGTTGACTTTTTTTTTAATCTCACTAACTAAATCTCTAAGGCCTTACATTCATCAGAAGATCGAAGAGTGTGAATTGGACTTGGATTGGATGGAAGAGAAAAAAGAGAAGCTTAATTATACGCAAATGGATGATCTTTGGAAGTAGCATGATAGGGTAGCTTGTGTTGGCATTAGTATCGCAAGCATCGGATGATCAGATTCATTGCGCTATGGAGCACTAGATTACGGATGGCAATTGGGCTCGTCCACTTCCTTTCTTGAGATGCCATCTTATCAACTAAGGAGAGAACTTCAAGATTCCTAGAACGATCATCTTTCTAAGCTTGGTCGATCTTGGCTTTAGTACATCCCTTCATTTTTTCTTCATGTTTATCTTGGATTGGTTCAACTGGAACCCCTTCAGTTATCTCTTAACAGCTGGAAGTTAGCATTGGCTTTATTTATGTTGTATGATCGTCATGAGTTTGATGTTCTGACTTGGAGGAAGATTTTTTACTTGTTTAGTCTTTGTTAAAGGGTTAAAGGTTTCTTCAATCTCACCATTCAACCACATCACAAGTTGACCGGATTTTTTGTTGGCAGAAAGAGTCACCACAGGAGATTCAATGATAATTTCTTTTATTTGTACGATGTTGAGAGGATTTGTGCTCAGTTCAACTTGGATGTTTGTAATTCTTTTAACTTATCTTTATTTCTAAATACTTTTTCTTCTTTTTACGCTTTCTTTTTGTGACATTACTCTCTTGGTTTCGAGTAGATAATAGGAAGGTGAAGAAGTTACACGATGTGGCCATAAAGAAAATGGATGTTATACTTCTTCTACCTCGCGAGGACTTCAATATTTACACCCTTTTCACGGAGTCTAACTTGAAAAAAATTGAGATCATTCACCCTAGCGTAGGTTCACTAGCCAAGGCATAATACAAGAAAGGATTTTTCATCAAGAAAATGAATGAACAAGCTTCTTCAAAGGACCTATCTACCTCCTCCGGTAAATGCCAGGCACACCCGAGGTAGTGCATATCCTAGGGGCACCCCCTGAAGGATGCACATTCGTAGGGTGCACATATTGAAGGGTTTTTTAGCACATAAACGCAACAAAAATGTAAATTTAAATCTTAAAATTCGAAACCCTTCGCAGGATTTATGCGAAAAATTATATTTAATTCGTAGTTTAGTATGTTTACCTTAAGAAGCTTTACGTTAATGGAAAGATGGAGGTCTTGAATGATCACCACGTAGCCCGTCGCTGGAACGATCTACGCCTTGAAGGTATCCACACGAATGATTGCCCGGAGGATGGGTGTGTACTAGCACATTCTTGAGGCCGCCTTCTTGGTCTCTCTATCTCACTTCAAGCTGCTAGGGTTTATGTTTTATCAAATAAAATGTGTAACCCTAATTCTATTAGAAAAATATATTATATAGGCAAGAGCTATTGGGCCTCCAACCCTAAACTTAATTTTAGAGTTATTATTATTATTAAATTCAAAATTCTAATTATTGTATTATTAAGTCTCACTTAATCATCCAATAACTTAATTTCAGATTTAATATTAAATTCGAATTTCCTATTTACTTAATTAATTAAGTCACACTTAATTAATAACAAGTAATTCGAATTACTTACATTTAATTTAAATCTGAATTTAAATTAAATAATCCTCCAATCATTCTTTGTGCGACCCTTTAGATTATTATTATGTTGGCAACAATTTTAAATCTAATTTAAAATCATAAACAATGAGCGGCATCTAGTAATACATCATTGTTACCCAAGTAATAATAATTAAATCGGTGATCGATTAAACCTTTTGTGTATAATGTACAATGTACTATAATCCTTTTAACCATATATTATAGATTAAACTCGAGGCATGTTATGTGTCATCCTCTTCATAATTTAATCCATGTTTCCTTGATCGATGAGTAGACTATAACATCAAATTAACATTTGAGCATGGCGATGCATTTCATAGTCTAACTCAAACAAGAGGCCAATAATATCACTCCTAAAATATGAGGGTTAAATCCTTTCTAGATCATTCATATTTCTTATATGATTCATAATATACCCAATATACACTTTTATCATCACTCGGTCAAAGGTAAATTTTAATGCAACCAAAGTATATTAATTCTCATATATAAATATAATGATTTTAAGTCTAAGAACCAATACATAATTATCACTGTGAGAATTACTTATGACACAACAGACATGTAGAATCTCACATTGGGTCTTCCAACACCATGTATATAATACATGTGCCTGTGTTTTGACTTTAGTATCACTATACCTATGATCAATGAGATGTGATCATCAGTCACTATTCACACTAGTCTTAATGCATTATTATTGTCCCTTAATAATAATACTCGACTAGGGATCTTTAGGAATATCGATAATATTCTCATAATCTCATTTCTAAGTCACGTACTTAGAGATATAAAATTACATATCATATTCGAAGGACATTTATTAATCTAACATCTTATCGCATAAAATAAAGATATAATAAATTACTAAAGAATAATCCATATAATCAGAATTAATAATCCAAATGTTTCATAACATAAACATAATAGTGTTGTCTCTAGGGCACAAACACTAACAATCTCCCACTTGCACTAGAGCCAATCACCCAGATATCTAATACCCATGGAACTAGTATGACCTTCGTGCTTTTTCTGCGATAAAGTCTTAGTCAGCGGGTCTGCAACATTATCATCAGTATGCACTTTACATATATGTATATCTCCTCCATACAACAAGAATGAATCTTTAGTCCTTTTCAAGTACTTAAGAATATTCTTGACAGCTGTTCAGTGACCCTCGCCAGGATTAGACTGGTATCTGCTCGTCATGCTCAAGGCATACGAAACATCAAGTCGAGTACATATCATAGCATACATTATAAATCCAATTGCCGAAGCATATGGAACTTTGCTCATACGGCCCTTATCATCTAATGATTTAGGGCAGTTGTCTTTTGAGATCAATATCCCATGAGACATTGGGACATATCCTCTTTTTGCCTCTTGCATCCCGTAACGATGCAATACTTTGTCAATGTATGTACTCTGACTTAGGCCGATTAATTTCCTTGATCTATCTCTATAGATCTTGATCCCTAATATATAGGTAGCATCACCTAAGTCCTTCATCGAGAAACTATTTCCCAACCAAGTCTTTAACAGCCTGTAGAGAAGGTATGTCATTCCCTATTAGTAATATGTTATCTACATATAGTTCTAGGAATGCCACGTGGCTCCCACTAACCTTCTTGTAAACACATGGTTCATCTTCATTATGAATAAAGCCAAATTCTTTGACTGTTTCATGAAAACGACGATTCCATCTCCTTGAGGCTTGCTTCAATCCATAAATGATCGAAACAACTTACAGACCATCTTAGCAAACTTGGGATCGACAAAACCCTCAGGTTGTATCATATATACATCCTCTTCAAGGCTCCCATTTAAGAAAGTGATTTTGACATCCGTTTGCCAAATCTCATAGTCATAGTAAGCAGCTATTGCTAGCAAAATCCTGATCGACTTGACCATAGCAACTGGTGAAAAGGTCTCATCATAGTCTATACCATGAACTTGTTTGAAACCTTTTGCCACCAGTCGTGCTTTATAGGTCTGTACTTTACCATCCATGTCAGTTTTCTTCTTGAAAACCCACTTGCACCCTACAGGTTTTACCCCTTCAGGTGGATCAACTAAAGTCCATACTTTATTTTGATACATGGATTCTATTTCGGATTTCATGGCCTCTAGCCATCTCTCGGAGTCTGGACTGTTCATAGCATCTTGGTAGGTAAGAGGCTCATCATTATCTATCAGCATTACATCATCATCTTGAGTCAAGAAAAATCCATAATATCTCTTTGGCTCATGACGAGCCCTAGTAGATTTATGAACAACCTGTGTTTCCAGAGCAGGAACATCTTGATGTACTTCCTGCCCATTTTCCAACTCTGGTTCAATATTATTTTGTACAACTCGATCTTCATCGAGATCTATAGTCCTCCCACTAATTTTCTTTGAAAGTAACTCTCTTTCAAGAAATACAGCGGTTCGAGCAACCAACACTTTGTTCTCGGTAGGATTATAGAAACTATACCCTTTAGTTTCTTCAGGATATCCCACAAAATAACATTTATCCGATTTTGGTCCCAGCTTGTCAGACACCAAGCGTTTCATAAACGTTTCGCATCCCCATACTTTCATAAAAGACATGCTGTAACGTTTCTCAGTCCATATCTCATATGGAGTCTTTTAAACCGATTTAGTTGGAACTCGGTTTAGTGTATATGCAGCCGTTTCTAGAGCATAACCCCAGAAACTTATTGGAAGATCTGCTAGACTCATCATCGATCGCGCCATGTCCAACAAGGTACGATTTCTCCTCTCAGAAACTCCATTCCATTATCGCGTTCCAGGAGGAGTAAGTTATGATATGATACCACACTCCTTCAAGAAACCTTTAAACTCGAGGCTTAAGTATTTTCCTCCACGATCTGATCATAGAACTTTTATACTTTCCCCTGTTTGCTTTTCCACTTCAGCCTTGTATTCTTCGAACTTTTCAAAAGAATCAGATTTGTTCTTTAAAAGATACACATATCCATATCTACTTAAATCATTAGTAAAAGTAATGAAGTAGTAAAAACCACCTCTTGCCATCGTACGCATTGGAGCACATACATCACTATGTATAAGTCCTAATCGTTTGGTGGCCCTTTCACCTTGTCCGGTAAAATGAGCTTTAGCCATTTTGCCAATGAGACAAGATTTGCATTCTTCATATGATTCAAAATCAAACTTATCCAAGTAACCATCTTTATGTAATTTGGAAATGCGTTTCTCATTTATGTGACCTAAACGACAATGCCAAAGGTATGTTTGATTTGAGTCTTTCATCTTAATACGTTTATTATCATTATTTATGATATAGACATGAGTATCTATATCAAGAACATATAAATCATTAAACAAACATGCAATCCCGTAGGTAACATTATTGAATGAAAAGGAACAACTATTATTCTGAATCAAAAATGAAAAACCTTTCTTGTCCAAACAAGAAACCGAAATAATGTTTCTGCAAATCGCAGGCACGTAAAAACAGTTATCTAGTTCTAAAATAAGCCCAGTGGGCAAGGATAAATGATAAGTCCCTACAACTAAAGCAGCAACCTTTGCTCCATTGCCAACTCGTAGGTCGACTTCTCCCTTCGCCAATGTCCTACTTCCCTGCAGTTCCTGCACATTTATACAAATGTGAGAACCACATCCAGTATCTAATACCCAAGATGTAGAAGTAGACAAATTGACTCAATAACATAAATACCTGAATCAGAAGCAGTAACAACAGCCTTCTTCTTCTTCAGATCCTCCAAATAAGCATGACAGTTCCTCTTCCAATGACCTGGTTTCTTGCAATAGTGACAATCACCAACCTTTGGAACACCACCATTAGGCTTCAAAGCCTTTGTCGGATCAGGTTTCGGATTGGCATTCGATTTAGATCCCATATTCCTCTTGCCTTTCCATTTACCCTTTCCTTTGGCCTTCCCCTTATTCACCATCAACATGGGAGCAGGGGATGTCTTCTGAACGTTGGTCTCAGCAATTTTCAACATAGCCAATAGTTCGGTGGGGTTCTTATCTATCTCATTCATATTGTAATTCATCACAAATTGAGAATAACTGTTGTTTAAAGATTGCAAAATTAGGTCAATTTGGTGCTCCACATCAATCGGGGCACCCAACTTGGCAAGGTACTCAATATACCCAATAATCCTTAGAACATGCGGTCCAACCGGATCACGTTCTCCCTACTTACATGCATGCAATGATTTGAAAGTATCAAACCTCTCCTAACGAGCCTGTCCTTCAAACATACATTTAAGGTGCTCAATCATATCATAAGAATCCATATTCTCATGTTGTTTCTGAAGTTCAGCACTCATGGTCGCTAATATAAGACATTGAACATCCGTGTCATCATCGATATGTTTCTGATAAACATTATGTTAAGCACGGGATGCTCCTTCAGTGAGAGGTGCAGGGCGAGGGATATCTATGACATAGAGCTTGCGCTCTTGTTAGAGGACAATCCTCAAGTTCCTCTTCCAGTCAAGGAAGTTTGTAACTGTCAGCTTGTCCTTCTCAAGGACTGATCGCACAGAGAAATTGTTTGAATTGATTGCCATTTGATATCTACAATGTTTAAAATGCATAAAATAAATTAGTTTACAGAGGATTATTAAATTATGTTCAAGTGATTATTCATATATATTCAAAATATATATCTCCCACTATTTTATCAAATTAATAGCGCTAACTATTAATTCGGAAAAAGTATCTTCTATATACTTTCTAGTGAGCCAAGATCCAAATTTTCACAATATTTTAGTTCAGCTTTGGCTTTACTCCTAAAACATGATTCAATAAGGTAGATAACATTAGTCAATTATATCAACTATATAACTCTTGAATAGTTTAGTGGAATAACATTTATTCTTATTTATCCAATAAATCTCACCAAATTCTATGCCTCTATGGTCACAATCCTATTGTGGTAACTTAGTTAAGTTAAAACCCAAAGGTCTAAAAGTATCATATACTTCAACACGCCATCCCACGATAGATGAGAGTACTTCACTCTGGCGAACCCACTCCTTATCGATCTAGGGGTTAACGCGTTGGACATATTGGAAGGCATCTAAATAACTTAATATAAAAATTAGGGTTTTTTTAGTATTATAACGATCATGATCCTATCATAAAGAGATTCCCAATTTTTCCTTGAATAAAATACTTCAAATCAATACTCGTCAATGGTTTGATTTCCAGGTAGTGGAGGAGTCACATCGGTCTCGCTTAAAACCCACAGCCTTACAAGTTCTATGAACCCGTTGTTGACAAAATCGCCCCATGTCGGAAATAAAGAAGATTCGTATTTCATTCCGTGTTTCATAAACATGAGAATCCCATAATCGTTTGTAAATTTTAAAGTCTTGAGTCTTACAGATTTTATCTTGTTTAGGCATGGCATGGGTGATGTATCTAATACATACATTTATGCATGATTAATCTAATTAAAGCATGCATCATTAACTATTCTATACATACATTCATACATCAATATGTAAAGTGAAATAAAGTAAATGTGTTTGGTTATGGCCCATCCTATTTGATCTTTATCAAGCTCATGATAAAGATCAAGGTCAATCTAATATGGTGATGGAAATAAATACAACTACTTATTACATAAGTCTTCTTCTTTGTTTAGACTTCTTGTATGCCTCGTCTTCTTCTTTGAATCACCTCCATTAGATAGCCTTCTTGAGTCTTCAATTACATTACATGATTGAAAGTAAAACTAATCTAATGAACTTAAAAGAATAACTCGAGTTACATTCGAGATTTATGATTACAAAGATTGACGACATGCAAGTCGTATTTAAAACCAAAACCAAAACCATTGCACTAAGGTCGAAAGGCCATAACCATCCACCATGCTGATACAACACATAAAAGCATGTTAAAACACATAATCTGATCTTAACATATCATATTATCTATGATCTAATCATAAAAAAATATGACAAAAATCTAGAAAAATCAGAATCAAATCAGAAAAACAAGAATCACTGTTTACGGGCAGTAAACGACGTCAAACGCCTTACAGACGAGTCGTTGATAGCTTTAGCTATCAATTTTGTTCAGACGCTCGTTTACCTATCGAATAGGTCGTTTACGTAAATCGGACACCAGACCCAGATTTCAGCAAATCTACAGCAGCCAATTCAGAATCCGTATCTAATAATTAAATCAGTGATCAATTAAACCTTTTGTGTATAATGTACAATGTACTATAATCCTTTTAACCATATATTATAGATTAAACTCGAGGCATGTTATGTGTCATCATCTTCATAATTTAATCCATATTTCCTTGATCGATGAGTAGACTATAACATCAAATCAACATTTGAGCATGGTCATGCATTTCACAGTCTAACTCAAACAAGAGGCCAATAATATCACTCCTAAAATTGGAGGGTTAAATCCTTTCTAGATCATTCATATTTCTCATATGATTCATAATATACCCAATATACACTTTTATCATCACCGGGTCAAAGGTAACTTTTAATGCAACCAAAGTATATTAATTCTCATATAGAAATATAATGATTTCAAGTCTAAGGACCAATACATCATTATCACTGTGAGAATTACTTATGACTGAACAGACATGTAGAATCTCACATTGGGTCTTCCAGTACCATGTATATAATACATGTGCCTGTGTTTTGACTTTAGTATCACTATACCTATGATCAATGACATGTGATCATCAGTCAACGTTCACACTAGTCTTAATGCATTATTATTGTCCCTTAATAATAATACTCGACTAGGGATCTTTAGGAATATCGATACTATTCTCATAATCTCATTTCTAAGTCACGTACTTAGAGATATAAAATTACATATCATATTCTAAGGACATTTATTAATCTAACATCTTATCGCAAAAAATAAAGATATAATAAATTACTAAAGAATAATCCATATAATCAGAATTAATAATCCAAATGTTTCATAATATAAACATAATAGTGTTGTCTCTAGGGAATAAACACTAACACATATTAGGAATATAAACTTTCCATTTTTGCCTTTGTTTCTTTTTCATATCCTTATGTGCTACACTTGCATATTTTTCTTCACACACACATATATCACTGATATGATTGCTTTGTTCATATCTTCATTAATACATTTTCATTTTGCGTACTCATTCAATGTTTCACATACCATGCTTTATTCGCATAGATCGTTCCAAGTCATTTTATATTTTACTTTCAGGTATGGCTCCCCGTATTCCTAGATGTTTCAGGCTTCATCTTGCTCCTAAAAAGGAGGTTGTTAAGGAGGATATTGCTGAGATTCCTTCACAGTTCAAGGGACATCATAGATCTCTCCCTATAAAGATCGTTCAGGAACTTCTGAATCCTTCTTCCAAGCGCATACGAGTACTGTTAAAGGTGGAGCTCTGAAGAAGCTGAAGATTTCTTCTAATTCCTCCCAAGTGGAATCTCACTTGGGACCTTTAGTACTTCATTCCTCAGAGATGAGGAATTAGCTTCTTGGAAGAGCTTGTCACCGGTTGAAAGAGATCATGTGTGAGTCAGAGCTGCTGCATAGCTGCTATTCCACTCCTTGGAGAATGTTTCAGAGGCTCCAAAGGATTGGGCTCGTCTTGGGAGCCTTGTGGCAAAGGGGAAGAACTTGATTGCTCGTGCTACTATCGTTGAGGAAAAGTTGGAAAATACAACCAAGGAGAAGGATGCTACTATTGTGAGACATGTAAAGTGTAATAACCACGATTTTTGTAATTATATGTATATACATTTTTCATTTTTTAATTATTTGGTTAGATAAGAAAATAATATTTTTGTTAAAAAATGTAAAGACGTGTATTTTTTTATTAAAATTAAACATTTCTAGTTATCCAAAATATTTAAGTAAGATTAATAAAAAAACTGTTTTAGTTTATATGTGCATAATTTTAATGTAATATATATATTATTTTGTGACTAGAATTTAAAAATAGGTGTAGTTATGTTGCGTATATATATTAGTACGTGTTATGTGTATATAAAAAACTCAGTCAAACACTACATCTTAATAAATAGATAATATGTTTGTTTAAGTTTGTGAGCACGTACCCACTAATCCATTAAATCCGGAGTACTAGTTGAACCAATTTGTATATAAATAGGCTATTAGCATATCATTTATCTTTGTATAACAACTTCTCTTTTCAGGTACGTTCTATTTCCCTTATTTTACTTTTGTGTTTTACATGTTTACTGCATACTTCTATATATATAATTAAATTACATTTTTGTGAACTTATTTATGACTACTCTAATTCACTTGTTATTAGTTTATTTTATTATTTAGTTTCATGGTTATGTTTATAAAACTATAGTTTACTTACTTTAATTATTTTAGTTTGATGTTGATTATTAATTTTTTTTTAGTCAACAATTATCATGTTTCTAGTAAATATTTAATGAATGAATTTATATTTTAATTATGTGTTTTGTGCATACATAATAATTCATGTGTTATATGTTTAATATATGTTTGATTTAGATATACATTTAGATTAGTAAACCTATTAAATATATGCTCATGTATTAAATTGGTTATACTTATTTCGTATAGTGATATTTTCACATGTAAGGTTGTGAAAATTTTATACACCAATATTGATGTTTTGTCCACTTACTTAATTCTGAGGATATGTTACCTATTTTATTTTAATGATTATATAGATAGTAAATATTGAACGTACATCTAGTTTATTCTGAATTTAAATAGTTTACATAGACTTGATTTATTATTATTTTATATAATGTATTTAAGTGTTACAGTTTTTTATTTGTCGGTATACTATTTTAAACTATTATATGAAAATGGTCATATTTATATGTCAATATGGATTTATTTTCTTACTTGTAGTGATATTTAATTATTATTGTGGATTAAGTATTATAAAGTTAAAATGTGGTTAGCTTAGTGTCATACACATGTTAACATTCTGATTATTATATTAAGTATTATATTAAGTATGAATGTGTGTATGTCTAGGTTGATTTTGGCAACATAATTTGGGATATATAATTATGATACTTGATCCACTAGTGTATAATTGTTTTCTTGCTCGGCTTTTTGGCTCATTACCTACAAATTTTCAGCTACTTAGGTTTTGGGACATCTTAAAGGTGGACTTGATTTGAGCTTTGGAATAATAACTTGATTTGAGCTTTGGAATAATATTTCTATGATTATGTTTGTATTTGAGCTGCGTCTCTCAAAATTTGCTTTATTTTCAGCTTAGATGATTTTATTTCTGTCTCGGAGTTCAGAATTTTATGGACAACTAGAAATTTTTTCTTATTATCAATATAATTTAGAGTTTTACCTAAATATTTAAGTATAATTATTGTGTGAAAAGTCGGGGTATAACAGTTGGTATCAGAGCCTAGGTTAGCTTACTGTACACTGCCTTTACGCTTGACATGTGAGTTATGAGTTTCGTTATTTGTACTTTCAAAAAAAGATTTCTTTTTTTTTGTTTGGTTAACTGTTTTTTTGGCTTTCTTGGCACTGAAATATTTTTGGTATCATTAAATATTTTTGGTATGTTTAAATTTGGGGACCAAATTTTGTTTAAGGAGGGTAAAATGTAATAACCACGATTTTTGTAATTATATGTATATACATTTTTCGTGTTTTAATTATTTGGTTAGATAAGAAAATAATATTTTTGTAATAAAATGTAAAGACTTGTATTTTTTTTATTAAAAATAAACATTTCTAGTTATCCAAAATATTTAAGTAAGGTTAATAAAAAAACTGTTTTAATTTATATGTGCATAATTTTAATGTAATATATATTATTTTATGACTAGAATTTAAAAATAGGTTTAGTTATGTTGCGTATATATATTAGTACGTGTTATGTGTATATGAAAAACTCACTCAAACACTATATGTTAACAAATAGATAATATGTTTGTTTAAGTTTGTGAGCACATACCCACTTATCTATATTCGGAGTACTAGTTGGACCAATTTGTGTATAAATAGGCTATTAGCATATCATTTATCTTTGTATAACATCTTCTCTTTTCACGTACGTTCTATTTCCCATAATTTACTTATGTGTTTTACATGTTTACTGCATACTTCTATATATAATTAAATTACATTTTTGTGAATTTATTTATGAGTACTCTAATTCGTTTGTTATTAGTTTATTTTATTATTTAGTTTCATGGTTATGTTTATAAAACTATAGTTTACTTACTTTAAATATTTTAGTTTGATGTTGATTATTAAATTTTGTTTTAGTCAACAATTATCATATTTTTAGTAAATATTTAATGCATGAATTTATATTTTAATTATGTGTTTTGTGCATACATATTAATTAATGTGTTACATGTTTAATATATGTTTGACTTAGATATACATTTAGATTAGTAAACCTATTAAATATATGCTCATGTATTAAATTGGTTATACTTATTTTTTATACTGATATTTTCATATGTAAGGTTGTGAAAATTTTATACACCAATATTGATGTTTTGTCCACTTACTTAATTCTAAGGATATGTTACCTATTTTATTTTAACTATTATATAGATAGTAATTATTGAACGTACATCTATTTTATACCGAATTTAAATAGTTTACATAGACTTGATTTATTATTATTTTATATATTATATTTAAATGTTACAGTTTTTTATTTGTCGGTATACTATTCTAAACTATTATATGAAAATGGTCGTATTTATATGTCAATATGGATTTATTTTGTTACTTGTAGTGATATTTAATTATTACTGTAGGTTAAGTTTTATATAGTTAAAATATGGTTAGCTTAGTGTCATACACATGTTAACATTCTGATTATTATATTAAGTATTGTTAGGTCACACAACACTGTAGAAGGGGGTTGAATACAGTGTAGAATACAATCAAATCAATTTCAAACTCAAGTAACAGTAAACAATATATTCGATATAATAAACTCTGTTACAATGGAACTGTTCTCTCACAGTGATGAACAAATATCATAAGAGCTGCTAGGTTACAATGTATGATCTTCTCGATAATGATAACACATATAGTGTAAACCTATGTCTGTGTTTATATAGTACACAGTTACAAGATAACTTCTAATTGATATGGAATATAATTATATCTCCTAAAATATATCAATCGGATATCTTATACAAGTCTTTCAGTCCTCTAACTCTTTCCATGCATATCTTCTTTTTGTATTAGTGTTGATCTTCTTTTCTGTAAATCAGCTTCTTTCCTTTACTGTTAGTCCTCCCATACTTAAGTTCTGATATCCATCTTCTGATATTTATCTTCTGATAATCTAAGTACTGATATCCTTAAGTTCTGACTTCGAGTAATTACTGATTCCAGTAAGTACTGATATTTCCTGTTTGTTAAGATCTGAAAACTAAACATGAAACATATTAGACATGACATCTCAAATATATCTAACAATCTCCCCCAACTTGTAAATTGTGCAAAATATACAAGTTAATAGATGTGATGATGTCAAAAACATTTAAGTTCAAATGCAATAAGAGTTTAATAAGACTATTAACTACAACTTACAGTCATTGTAGCTTTACCAACTTCACTGGATCAATCTGAATCCATAATGATTCTTAACAAAATCTCTTACCAGCTTGTCTTCAGCTTTCCTCAGAAATTCAACTAACTGTGCTTTGACCTGCATCAGTTCTTCATCTTTACTATCACCAATTTGATAAATGGTTGTTCTGAGAGCTTGAATTGATGTTCTTTCAAGTCCATCACCAAGTCTGATAACTCTAGGATGTGAAGAGTTTTCATTATAACATAAGCATCTTTCTTTCAGAACAACTTCCACCTTAGCAGAATTCTTCAGCACAGGAATTTCTCTTCCAACACTTTCAGTAATCATTGGTATATACTGAGAAGTCTTTGTACCAGAGATTCTAAATAGATCTTTTATAGCCTTCAAAATGTATTCTGACCATCTTCTTGTAACATCAGACTTTACTTTCAGAAGATAGTGAATATGTTGAAGTTCTCTGACAGATTTCTTTAGCACATCAGTATCAGCTAGTCTGTAAGTTAATCCATCATAGAGAAATAAAATCAATTTTTCCTTTAGATTTTCCTTATCATTAGCATCTATCACAATTTGAGCAGACAACACCTTGTCAAGATGCTTTTGTTTGATTTGTTCATATGGTTTGTCTGTCAACATGAAAGGATCTCTTAGAGTAACTTTTACTCCTATTTGTATCTTCTCTTCATCAGAAGCTAATCCAACTTTATCTCTAGCTTGCTTGGATCTCAATCCAAATGTTGCGAGTTGATTCATCATAAGAATGGATTTTGGTTCAACTGGAGTAGCTTTCTTCCATAACAGCTTCTTCTTATCAGCAATTGTCATCTTTTCCAAATTAACTTGATCAGAATTTGCTGTTTCTTCTGTAGCTTGCTCTCCTTTATTCTGAACAACTTGAGCAGTGTCAGAGGTTGCTTTAGATTCTTCAATTATCTTGAGCTGGAAGGGCTTCAATGATAATTGGTTCTTGTGAGATCAGAGATTCCTGATTCCCTTCCTCAGCTTCTTCAGTATCTTTTGATGGAGCCTTAGCCAAATACCTCCTAACCTTCATTTTCTTCAATCTCCTTTCCAATGAAGGAGTTGCTTTAGCAGCTTCAGAACTTACAGATTTCTTCTTCAAAGTATCAGAACTTTGAGCTGCAGTTTCTTTCTGAGAAGTAACATTCTCAGCTCCAACTATCACAGGTTCTGATGCATGAACCTGTGCTTCAACTGTTTCCTCTTTATCACAAAATTACTATTGACCATAATTGTAATCAAAACATTCATCAAAGGATAAATTTTAAATAGATGAAGTAAAGATTAACAAATTACAATTAGAACATTCAAAGTCACATAATATGAGAGAAACAGAGACTAAATCTTGCAATTAAAGGAAATTTCATTAATATATCAAACGAGTACATTTCATGAAATTTATAGATTACATGCAAAAATTACAAGATAGTCCTAGTCTAAGAATTTTAACATCAACAGCCTTAGTCCTAGTATAATAAAACCTATTGACTAGTTCCTCCTCCCGCTGACAAAGAGCACTGCAAGACGGATGATCCGTTCTTACAGAAGGAGAGCCTTTCTCCTTTCTCCTTCCAATCGATCAAGATGGAGATGGTAGTCCATCGAAAAGAATAAGAGGTCTGTGTGAACCTCTTGTGGAACAGAGTTCCAGAGCTCTTCAGGAATGGCAGTGACATACCACTCCTGTTGCCAGTGAAAGAGATATGTCCTAAGTCCAATCATGTATGAGGATTTAAGAATAACTTTTATGTAATCTGTTTTGATTTCATTGATATTAATAAAAGACTTGTTTTGTTTTTATTGCGGGCTCTATCTATTTAAATGTTTAAATAAGATATACCACAGTTCAGAGTAAAGCTTTTTATGGATTGTGATGAGATCATAATAATGAGACCTAAAAGATGATAACTCTAAACTTAAATAGTTCCTGGTCGTAGGATTACTAACTGGTAATTAATAATCCGCAAAGATCGGTACATACTATGCTTGCTTCATTATGAAGGATGTCTGTTCTCATAGACATTTGTGTGGTGACACTATAGCAAGTATGTAGGTGCTTATTATAGAATAAGTTCACTGAACATGACTCACACAACTGAACAACTGATGAAGTTTACTCACGTGTCAGCAGTTGTTCACATAGTGATAGTTGTACAAGTATCCTTAGACTTGAGGTCATCATAGTCATCTTGTGTACAGTGAACTATTCTTTGGTTTAGTTCTTAGTCTCAAGGGACAATTATAAGGGCTCTACTGGGTATAGGAATTTGTACACGAGGATAGTGTATGATCAATAAAGAATCTACCCCTTCCAGTAAAGGAAGAGAATGTTCAATGCTGATCCACTTATGCTAGTTCAGGAATCTCTGGCCAGAGTGAATGAAATTAGAAAGGAGTTTCTAATTTACATTAAATAGAACTAAGCATAGTGAATGGGAAAGCAAGTGATTAAATAAGATAGGCTTGACACAAGTTCCATGCCTTATATTTAATCGTGACATTGCAGGGTAGAAGGATCTGATTGTACGGTAACTACTCACTGAATAGGTTCTTGGTATTCTAAGCAGTGAATTCGTATTATCCGGATAGTCGCGATATGCTGAGAAGTATCCCTCACGATGTAGAATAAATATGATTAATTCATTAATCATATTTAATAAATTAGAGAATTTATATAAATAATGATAAAATAGTTTTATTATTATTTATTTCTACTACCGGCTTAATATTGAACCTACAGGGTCACACCATAAAAGAGAATGATTTAATGGTGGAGGAATTAATTAATAATGACTGATAATTATTTATTTATGAAATAAATAATTGGAAAATTTAATAATTGATTAAATGAGATTTAATTGATTTTAAATTAATTAAGAAAAGGTTCTTAATATTATTAATTAATAATTTAATTTTTGGAAATTATATCAAGTGAGAGAATAATTTCTAAAGAGTTTAGAAAAAGGATTAATAATTAAAAGTTGTTTTAATTATTAGTGAGAATAATAAAGGGTTAATAATAATAATATTTTATGGGAAAATTTTCAGCTGAAAATTTTGCCTATAAATATACTATTATAGACCCTATTTTTGCCTCAACCAAAAAGATTTACAAAACCCTAATTCTCTCCATCTCCTCCTCCTTCATTACATCGTTTTCTTGGTGGATACCGGTGGAGTGCTTAACACTTGAGGAGCAGCTGCTAAGGATCTCTGTTCATCGTTTTTGGATCGCCATTAAAGACCTCCATCTTTCCATTAACGTAAAGCTTCTTAAGGTAAACATACTGAACTACGAATTAAATATTATTTTTCGCATGGATCCTGCGGAGGGTTTCGGTTTTTTATGATTTAAATTTACATTTTCGCTGCGTTTATGTGCTAAAAACCCTTCAATGGCATCAGAGCTACTTGCGAAAAGTTTTTAATTCAATTAGGTGTTTAACTGTTTTCGATATATGAGCATGTACGTGATTGGCCATGATTTGATGTTGATATAATATGCTTATATATGTATGGTTTTGAACATATGATATTCATGTGACTTATATAATCATAAGATGATTATGTAATCTGTATATATACTGGTATATACATGATTTATGTTTGTTCTAATTATGAGAATCATATTAGATACGGATTCTGAATTGGCTGCTGCAGATTTGCTGAAATCTGGGTCTGGACAAACCTGATAGCTAAAGCTATCAACGACTCGTCTGTAAGGCGTTTGACGTCGTTTACTGCCCGTAAACAGTGATTCTTGTTTTTCTGATTTGATTCTGATTTTTCTGATTTTTGTTATATTTTCTTTTTATGATTAGATCATGGATAATATGATATGTTAAGATCATATTATGTGTTTTAACATGCTTTTATGTGTTGTATGAGCATGGTGGATGGTTATGGCTGTTCGACCTTAGTGTAATGGTTTTGGTTTTAAATACGACTTGCATGTCGTCAATCTTTGTAATCATAAATCTCGAATGAATGTAACTCGAGTTATTCTTGTAAGTTCATTAGATTAGTTTTACTTTCAATCATGTAATGTAATTGAAGACTCAAGAAGGCTATCCAATGGAGGTGATACAAAGAAGAAGACGAGGCATACAAGAAGACTTATGTAATAAGTAGTTGTATTTATTTCCATCACCATATTAGATTGACCTTGATCTTTATCATGAGCTTGATAAAGATCACATATGATGGGGCCATAACCAAACACATTTACTTTATTGCACTTTACATTTACTTGTTTATTTAATTTTATATATGAGATATATGCCTATGTTTACCATGCGATGATAGATTTAGGTGAACTTAAATCAATATAAGGCGTGCTCTAGAAAATCTAGAATAGGAATCGTTTCTTGCCTTAACAATAAATATTATGAATACGATCATGAGATTCTTGTGTTTATGAAACACGTAATTGAATATGAATTTTCAATATTGAGAGAAAGGATGATTCTGTCAACAACAGATTTCTATTTGTAAGAAAGGGTTATTAAGTGACGCCTCTTGACAATGCTCCACCCGATCTGGGAATCATCTGATTATCGATTATTGATTTGAAATATTTAATTTAAAAGGAAGAATATCTTTATAATATGATTATAATTGTAACATAATATAATCCCTCTAAAATTAAATAATATCAAGTAGTAATTGGCCAATGACATAACGGGCTTATGTCGGTCATAGCCTTCAAACATGGTAGAAAGTGGTTCTTATTTTTAAATCATTGTCGTTTCGTGCTACAGCCGAGGGCTTTGATTTCGAAATAAGAAATACTTGTCTATTAGATAGAGATGTGTACATTGAATTAGAATCTAAAGGTCGGTACGTGCTACAGCCGTGGGCCGTTGGAGACTGATTCAATTGTACGAAATGTTGGGTTAGACTTGACTTAGAATATTGAGTTTGTCGTGCCACAGCCGTGACTCAATTATTCAAGAGGCTAAACTAATATTAGGGAATAACATAAGATGTAATTGACAAGAGTTGTCTGCCTATTGAACATCACATGACGTTTCGTGCCACAGCCGAGGTTGTGTGATGGAATGTAGGATCCCTATTCCCACTAGCATTATGAATGCTTAATTTTCACTTAGGGGGTTGAAAAAAATTAGATAAACTAGTGGGAGATACTTATGAATAAAGACCCGATTCATATAGTGTTTTGAAATGAAATTGAATATTTGCTAAGTGTTGTTATGTGTTTATCATTTACAGATTTACTATATTCGTCATGTCTTCTGCACTATAACTCCGGAGCATACTAGATGCTCACCAGTTGACTGGTCCTAATTTAGCTGTTTGTTTTCACCGTAACAAGTTGGGGCACTGGAAGAGGAACTGCAAGGTTTACCTTGCAGAATTGAAGAAGAAGGGTAGTGAGACTACCGCTTCTGATTCAGGCATGTTCATGATCGAAGTTAATATGTCACTAGGTCAAATTTCTACTTGGGTATTAGATACCGCCTGTGGTTCTCATATTTGCAATTCGTTGCAAGGACTAAAGGGAAGTAGGACTCTTGAAAAAGATGAGGTGATTCTACGTATAGGCAATGGAGCAAGGGTTGCGGCCATATCTGTAGGATCATTTAGTTTACATATGCCTACGGGCAAGACTATTATTTTGAATAATTGTTATTACGTTCCCTCTATTGTGAGGAATATTATTTATATTCCTATGTTGGATGTGGATGGTTTTTCATTTATTATTAAGAATAATGAATGTTCTATCCTTAGAGATAATGTTCTTTTTGGACGTGGCATTTTAAATAATGGTCTGTATGTATGTGACGTAGAGCATGATTTACTTTAGATTGAACAAACTAATAAAAGAAAATGAGATGATGAAAATCTGACCTATTTATGGCACTGTAGGCTAGGTCATATTAGTGAAAATAGACTACGGACATTGCATAAGGAAGGGTTACTTGACCCCTTTGATTTTGAATCATATCCTACATGCGAGTCTTGTCTATTGGGTAAAATGACCAAATCTCCATTTAGTGGACCTGGAGAGAGGGCTGCAGATTTGCTAGAATTGGTACACACAGATGTATGTGGACCAATGTCTACGCAAGCCATGGGTGGATTTTCGTACTTCATTAATTTCTTAGATGATCGATCTAGATTCAGATATGTGTATTTGATGAAACACAAGTCTGAAGCCTTTGAAAAGTTCAAAGAATATAAACATGAAGTGGAGAAACAAACCAAACACAGTATTATAACTCTTCGATCAGATCGAGGTGGTGAATACTTGAATGGAGAGTTTCTAGATTATCTCAAAGAAAATGGTATAGTCTCCCAGTGGAATCCTCCATATACTCCACAGTTAAATGGGGTATCTGAAAGGAGAAATCGAACTTTGTTAGACATGGTTCGGTCCATGATAAGCTATGCGAATCTTTCAGTATTCCTATGGGGTTATGCATTGGAAACCTTAGCATATTTACTGAATAAGGTGCCTTCGAAATCTGTTCCTCAAACACCATATGAGATATGGAAAGAAAGGAAACCGAGTCTTAAACACTTTAAGATTTGGGGATGTCCAGCTTATGTCAAGAAAGTTGACCCAGATAAGCTGGAATCTTGATCCGTAAAATGTAATTTTGTGGCATATCCTAAAGAGACTTTGGGGTATTATTTTTACACCGATCATCGGGTGTTTGTCTCTAGACATGCTACCTTCTTGGAAAAGGAGTTTATCCTTGAAGGAAACAGTGGGAGCAAAATTGAACTTGATGAAGTTCAAGAAGCACAAACTACTACGGATCAAGTGGAAACACCTGTTCAGACTGAACAACCTTCTGTGGATCAGCCCATTCGTAGGACAGGGAGAGTGTCTCGCCAACCTGAGAGGTATTATGGCCTTGTCATTGAGAATGACAATGAGTTGTCAATCATTGATGATGACGACCATGTGACCTATAATGAGGCTATGAGTAGTGTTGACTCAGAGAAATGGCATAGTTCCATGAAATCCGAAACGGAATCTATGTATACCAACTAAGTATGGACTCTGGTTGAGGCGCCTGAAGGTGTTAAGCCTATTGGGTGCAAGTGGGTATAAAAAAGAAAGATTGGAGCAGATGGCCAGGTGGAGACCTATAAGGCCAGGCTCGTGGCAAAAAGATTTAAACAAAGGCAAGGGATTGACTTTGATGAAACTTTTTCGCCTGTAGCCCTATTAAAATCAATTCGGATTTTGCTTGCGATTGCTGCTTACTACGACTATGAGATCTGGCAAATGGACGTGAAAACGGCCTTCCTCAATAGGGAACTTGAGGAGGAAGTGTATATGACACAACCAGAGGGTTTTCTTTCCAAGGGAAATGAACACCTAATGTGTAAGCTGTTGCGAACCATATATGGTTTAAGGCAAGCTTCTCGTAGATGGACCATCCGTTTTGATGAGACAATCAAAGAGTTTGGTTTTATTAAAAACATAGATGAACCATGTGTCTACAAAAAGGTTAGTGGGAGCGCGGTAACATTTCTTGTATTGTATGTGGATGACATACTTCTTATAGGAAATGATATACCGATGCTACAATCAGTCAAAGTATGGCTATCAAAGAACTTCACCATGAAGGACTTGGGAGAAGCATCCTACATTCTCGGTATGAAGATCTATAGAGAGAGATCTAGAAGAATGATAGGTCTTACCCAGGGTACATACATCCAGAAAGTGCTTAAAAGGTTTAGCATGGAAAACACTAAAAGAGGTCTCATACCGATGAGCCATGGAGTGTCCCTTTCCGAAAAAATGTCTCCTAAGACACCTGATGAAAGAGAGCGTATGAGTAAGATTCCTTATGCTTCAGCAATAGGATCTATCATGTACGCGATGTTGTGTACAAGGCTTGATGTTGCTTATTCAATTAGTGTGACGAGCAGATATCAGTCCAATCCAGGTGAAGACCACTGGAAAGCAGTGAAAAACATCCTTAAGTACTTGCGAAGGACTCATGACATTTTTCTTGTTTTTGGTGGTGAATCTGAGTTGAAAATAGAGGGTTATACTGACTCTAGTTTTCAATCAGAAAGTGATAGCAAATCCATGTCAGGGTACGTGTTTACTCTGAATGGTGGTGCGATTAGTTGGAAGAGTTACAAACTAGTCTACAACGGCTGACTCCACAGCGGAAGCAGAATATATAGCTGCAAGTGAGGATGCAAAAGAAGCTGTTTGGATGAGGAAATTTGTTTCTGAGTTGGGAGTTGTTCCTAGCGTTGAAGAGCCTATTGTGTTGTATTGTGATAACAACGCAGCAATAGCACAAGCCAAGGAACCTAGGTCTCATAGAAATTCCAAACATGTCCTGCGGAGCTTTCATCTGATTAGGGAGATTGTTGAAAGAGGAGATGTCAACGTCGAGAGAGTTGACACACATAACAACGTAGCAGACCCACTCACAAAGCCACTTTCTCAGAGTCACTTTGATCATCATAAAGACAAGATGGGTATTAGATACCAGAGTGATTGGCTTTAGTACAAGTGGGAGATTGAAAGAGATATGTCCTAAGTCCAATCATGTATGAAGATTTAGGAATAACTTTTATGTAACCTGTTTTGATTTCATTGATATTAGTAAAAGAATTGTTTTGTTTTTATTGCGGGCTCTATCTATTTAAATGTTTAAATAAGATATACCACAAATTAGAGTAAAGATTTTATGGATTGTGATGAGATCATAATAATGAGACCTAAAAGATGATAACTCTAAACTTAAATAGTTCCTGGTCATAGGATTACTAACTGGTAATTAATAATCCGCAAAGATCGGTACATACTATGCTTGCTTCATTATGAAGGATGTTTTTTCTCATAGACATTTGTGTGGTGACACTATAGCTAGTATGTAGGTGCTTATTATAGAATAAGTTTACTGAACATGACTCACACAGCTGAACAACTGATGGAATTCACTCATGTGTCAGCAGTTGTTCACATAGTGATAGTTGTTCAAGTATCCTTAGACTTGAGGTCATCAAGTCATCTTGTGTACACTGAACTATGCTTTGGTTTAGTTCTTAGTCTCAAGGGACAATTATAAGGGCTCTACTGGGTATAGGAATTTGTACACGAAGATAGTGTATGATCAATAAAGGATCTACCCCTTCCAGTGAAGGAAGAGAATGTTCAATGCTGATCCACTTATGCTAGTTCAGGAATCTCTGGCCAGAGTGAATGAAATTAGAAAGGAGTTTCTAATTTACATTAAATAGAACTAAACATAGTGAATGGGAAAGCAAGTGATTAAATAAGATAGGCTTGACACAAGTTCCATGCCTTGTATTTAATCGTGACATTGTAGGGTAGAAGAAATTGATTGTACGGTAACTACTCACTGAATAGGTTCTTGGTATTCTAAGCAGTGAATTCGTATTATCCGGATAGTCGCGATATGCTGAGAAGTATCCCTCACGATGTAGAATAAATATGATTAATTAATTAATCATATTTAATGAATTAGAGAATTTATATAAATAATGATAAAATAGTTTTATTATTATTTATTTCTACTACCGGCTTAATATTGAACTTACAGGGTCACACCATAAAAGAGAATGATTTAATGGTGGAGGAATTAATAATAATGGCTAATAATTATTTATTTATGAAATAAATAATTAATTGGCAAATTTAATAATTGATTAAATGAGATTTAATTGATTATAAATTAGTTGAGAAAAGGTTCTTAATATTATTAATTAAGAATTTGATTTTTGGAAATTAAATCAAGTGAGAGAATTATTTCTAAAGAGTTTAGAAAAAAGGATTAATAATTAAAAGTTGTTTTAATTATTAGTGAGAATAATAAAGGGTTAATAATAATAATATTTTATGGGAAAATTTTCAGCTGAAAATTTTGCCTATAAATATACTATTATAGACCCTATTTTTGCCTCAACCAAAAAGATTTACAAAACCCTAATTCTCTCCTTCTCCTCTTCCTTCATTACATCGTTTTCTTGGTGGATACCGGTGGAGTGCTTCACACTTGAGGAGCAGCTGCTAAGGATCTCCGTTCATCGTTTTTGGATCGCCATTAAAGACCTCCATCATTCCATTAACGTAAAGCTTCTTAAGGTAAACATACTGAACTACGAATTAAATATTATTTTTTGCATGGATCGTGCGGACGGTTTCGATTTTTTATGATTTAAATTTACGTTTTCGCTGCATTTATGTGCTGATAACCCTTCAGCCAGTCATCACAACTCAACTCTATATTGAATGTTTCATAGTTCATGAACAAGTTGAAAATAACCATTTTTGTTTATGAAGAAGAAAAATGATGATAATTAAAAGAGAGAGTGAGTTTGTGAGAAAATGGAAGATGATTTGGCTGGGATGAATAGTCGGTTTAAATAGCCAATGGAATACCAATGGATGAGAGGACTATTTAACGATTAAGAGTAAAAAAAAATAATGATGCCTCTTCTCCCTAGACCGATGTTTAATAATAACAGTCAGTAAAAAGTTAAAATAGGAGTTAATGGGCATGAGAAATAAACAATAATTACTGTGCACATGCAGTTTTTCAAGACAGACACGTTTACCACTAACCTATAATGATTATGACTGTTTTTATTTTACCCAAATATATTCTTATTTAAATACAACTGTTTCAGTTTTTACCACAAATAAGTCAAGCAAAGAATAATGCCACGTAAGCATCAAGGATTCCATCAGGATTTAATATCAGAACTTAACTTATATCAGATTTTAACAGTCATCAGAATATGGCTTCTGAACTCGAAAAGTGAATATCTTTTTTCTGTGATTCTTCATACAAATACTGACTTGTTTTCTTCAGAGTTTAATCATCAGAACTTGTCCTCAGAATTTATGCAAATGACACTTAACTGTTTGTCAAAAACAACTTAATCACCACAGTAATTTTCATCATTCATATGGAGTGAAAGTGGGTGCATTCAGCAAAATATCATATAAAGATTAAAGTCTGATAAACTTCAGTACATCTTAGAAATAAGGCATAACTACGAAAAGTGCTTAAAATCTATCATCAATCATGAAGTATACTATAAAACAAATTTATGCAAGAGTCCACCTCAACTGTTTGTGCTCATTTTATGCATCTTTTGTAATTCCTTTTTACAGTGGCTTCTCAGTGTAAGTGAGTCACGACTGCTTATCAGAATTTATGTTGTTGTCAGAGTATTTCTCCAGTAATCAGAGAATGTGAAAAGTCACCAAGAAAATTTATTTGCTTTTCTAATGCATATTACTTAATACCAGCAATGCACTTGGGTCTTTCCTTCCACATATTTACTCTAGATCTCAAAGGAGTACCTGACTTTTCTTTTCTTTTCTTTTCTTTTCTTTTGGATAAGTGAGGCTTATCAGCATTTAGTTCATTCTTAAGATTTACTAACATCAGAATCTAACAGATAAGAAACAAGAATCCAGTTTGTGACTTAGTAATAAGATACACAAAGTAAACTTGACTAAGCTCAAAATCAGAATTTGCTTGTGTTAATGAGTTTCCACATAAACAAATAATTCAAATATGGGATTTCTAGTAAGTTAAAGACTACTAGGTCAACATCTAGCACAATTATTCTCATTGGATTGAATAGTCACAGAACATTCAAAACACTATCAGAGTTTAAAGATCCACATCAGATTATAATCAATATTTAATGAATTTCAATTTAAGCACAGATTATATGAAAATAAAATAATCTGTAAACACTGATCATAAAGTCTGATGCATGAGAACAAAAACTAAGCAGATTTAGAGAAAGAACCTCAAACCATTCCAAGTTCATTTACCAGTCTTGTAAAAGTAGCTTCACATAGTGGTTTTGTGAAGATATCTGCTAGTTGTTGATCTGTTGGAATAAAATTGAATTCCACTGTACCTTCCATCATATGTTCCCTTATGAAGTGGTACCTAATGCTGATGTGCTTTGTCATTGAGTGTTGAACTGGATTACCTGTCATAGCAATAGCACTTTTATTATCACAGTAAATAGGGATTTTAGAAAGTTCTAACCTATAATCCAATAACTGATTCTTCATTCAAAGAATCTGTGCACAACAGCTTCCTACAGTAATATATTCTGCTTCTGCAGTTGATGTGGAAATTTACTTATGTTTCTTGCTAAACCAAGAAACCAATCTGCCTCCAAGAAATTGGCAGCTTCCACTAGTGCTTTTCCTGTATATTTTGCATCCTGCAAAATCTGCATCTGACTAACCTATTAGCTTCAAATCTGATTCTCTAGGATACCACAATCCCAGATCAGCTGTACCCTTAAGGTACTTGAAAATTCTTTTCACAGCTATTAAGTGAGGTTGTCTTGGATCAGTCTGAAATCTTGCACAAAGACAGGTAGCATACATGATATCAGGTCTAATTGCAGTTAAATAGAGTAAAGAACCAATCATACCTCTGTAGTTAGTAATATCTACTGGTGAGCCAGTATCTTTATCTAACTTAGTTGCAGTGGCCATGGGAGTGGATGCAGTTGAACAATCTTGCATTCCAAATTTCTTCAGTAAATTTCTGGTGTACTTAGATTGACAGATAAAAGTACCTTCTTCATTTTGCTTGAATTGAAGGCCCAGAAAATAACTAAGTTCTCCCATCATACTCATTTGATATCTTGACTGCATTAGCTTTACAAACCTCTCACAGAGTTTGGCATTTGTAGAACCAAATATGATATCATCAACAAATATCTGTACCAAAAGTAAGTCCTTTCCATGGTTGAGGTAGAACAATGTTTTATCAGTTGTACCTCTGTGAAATCCACTTTCCAGAAGGAATTGAGCTAAAGTTTCATACCATGCTCTAGGAGCTTGCTTAAGGCCATAAAGTACTTTGTCAAGCCTGTAGACATGATTTGGAAATTTTGAATCTACAAAGCCTGGAGGTTCTTCAACATAAACCTCTTCTTCCAATTCTCCATGAAGAAAAGCATTTTTCACATCCATTTGAAAGACTTTAAACTTTTTGTGAGCAACATAAGCCAAAAATATCCTTATGGCTTCTAATCTAGCAACTAGTGCAAATGTTTCATCATAATCAATACCCTCCTGTTGAGAGTAGCCTTTAGCAACCAGCCTTGTTTTATTTCTTGTAATTATGCCATCACTATCAGTTTTGTTTCTGAACACCCATTTTGTGCCAACAACTGATTTGTTCTTTGGTCTTGGCACTAGGGTCCAGACTTTATTTCTTTCAAATTCATTTAACTCTTCCTGCATTGCTTGCACCCAATCAGCATCTTGAAGAGCTTCTTCCACTTTTTTTGGTTCAGTCTGAGATAGAAAAGAATGATAGAGACATTCATTTGATGTTGCAGTTCTAGTTCTGACACCTGCTTCAGGATCTCCAATTATTAAGTCAGGTGTATATGATTTAATCCACTTCCTTGCATATTGAAGTTGACTTCTAGAACTGGATCCTCCCCCATGATACATGCTGTCTCCATCAGCATTTTATGATGCTCCCCCTGTAGTTATGCTCTCTGAGACTTCAGAATTTGACTTGGATCCTTCAGGATTTGAAGTATCAGAGCTTTCAGAATTATCAGAGTTTGGCTCATCAGAACTAGATGAATCAGCACTTGAAGAGCCAGTGACAGGTTCTGATGCTTTTTGAGAGTCTTGAGATATGGTAGGATCTTCAACTTGCTCCCCCTAGACAGGTGCATTTTTCTTTGGAGTTGTTACCACAGATTCAATAACATCAGTACTTACAGGTTTAGAGTTTAAGTCATCAGAATTTACAGAATCAAAATTTTAGTCTTCATTTTCAAATCTCAGCTGATCGTGATCATTAAAATCTTCAAGTCCAGTAATCTTCTTATCATCAAAAGATACATTGATAGATTCCATGACAACTCTTGTTCTTAAATTGTAGACTCTGAAGGCTTTTATGGAAAGTGGATATCCAACAAAAATTCCTTTATCAGCTTTTAGATCAAATTTTGACAGCTGTTCAGGATGAGTCTTAAGAAAAAAACACTTACATCCAAATACATGAAAGTATTTCAGATTTGGCTTCTTTTTGGTCACCATCTCATATGGTGTTTTTCCATGCTTGTTTATGAGTGTTGCATTCTGTGTAAAATAAGCAGTCTGCACACCTTCAGCCCAAAAGTAGGTTGGCAACTTTGCTTCATTAAGCATAGTTCATGCAGCTTCAATGAGAGTCCTGTTCTTTCTTTCTACAACTCCATTTTGCTGTGGAGTTCCAGGTACAGAAAATGCCTGTTTGATTCCATGCTCTTTGCAGAACTCTTCCATGATTAAATTCTTGAACTCAGTGCCATTATCACTTCTTATAATTTTAACAGAATCTTTGACCAACTTATCCAGCTGTTTGACATGATCAGTTAGAGTAAATGCAGTTTCATTCTTCTTGTGCAAGAAGTACATCCAAGTGTACCTTGTGAACTCATCCACTATAACCATAGCATATTTCTTCTTTGCAATAGACATGACATTGACTGGACCAAATAGACCAACATGCAGTATGTGATAAGGCTCAAGAATTGATGACTCAATTTTGCTCTTGAAAGAAGATTTTCTTTGTTTTGCCTTTTGACATCAATCACAAAGGCCATTAGGAGCAAATACTAATTTTGGCAGTCCTCTCGCAAGATCTTTCTTTACAAGCTCATTTATGTTTTTGAAGTTTAAATGAGAGAGTCTTTTGTGCCAATTCCAGCTTTCTTCAATTGATGCTCTACTCATCAGACAGATTGCAGAACCATCGGAACTTGTTGAAAGTCTGGCTTCATAAATGTTACCAAGCCTGTAACCTTTCAGAACCACTTTGCTTGTAGAATTTCTTACAACTTCACAGAGTTCTTCAAAGAAATCCACATGATAACCTCTGTCACAGATTTGACTCACACTCAGCAGATTGTGTTTAAGTCCTGAGACAAGAGCTACTGTTTCAATGATGACATTATCAAGATTAATATTGCCATATCCCAGAGTTTTTCCCATGTTTCTCCACAAAGTCCTACATCAGGGATTTATTGTAACACCCCCAAATCCGGGGCCGGGGATCCGGGTTGTCACGAGTTCCATTTCCATTAATAACACCCAATCTTAATAAACAATCAACTACTCCGTACTGTGACCCCACAATAAACACACACACCACAAGTTATAGTCTCAGAGATGAATATCCAAAAATAACACGAGTCATTTTATTCCACAATTATATGCCATTAAACCTTAAAAGGGTATCGGAATAAATTTACATTTCTTTGCCATTATTACAATTCATAAAGATACATAAGTCTGGTACATCAAAAGTTGAAAGCCTAGCCTATTGGTAGTTCCTACCTCAGCTACAGCGACATCAACGCCTATAGGAAACTGCGGAACGTTTCCTATCTGCTCGCGAATTTGGAGCTTAGTCATGTTCATCTTGTCTATCTGATGTTGTGTGATGAAAGAAGAAAGCAAGGGTGAGCAACAAGCCCACCGAAATAGTATGTATTATAATTAACAATATATGAGCATTCTCATAGTTCTCATAAAAGTCTTGGTCAAGAAGAAATGAACCAAATTTGTTATTTTAATGCGACGAAGTCGCAAAATATTCAGTATATATATACATATATACTTCTCAAATCTTTGAAATCCTCCGACATGTATAATATACACAGAGTTCCAGTTTATAACTGTATAAAATATCGTTACAAGGTGATCTCATATATCTAACCTTGTCTCAACGTTTTTATGAAAATCTTTGTCATGCATAAGATAATCAATTACTAAATATAAGTTGAAAAGATGAAGTTACAAGATACTCCAATATACTTATATCTTTTCCGAATACTACTTGAACTACCACCGTTCAAGTTATAACTAGTTTCAAAAGTTCATCACACAGATGAGACTACAAGATAAGACTTGAATAGATTCAATCTTTGAAATATTATTGAATGAAATGAAGTTACAAGATACTTCATTAAGTCTTATATATATATCCATATATATCTCTCATACATTTCCTGAAAACCTCTCTCATGTAAAGTACGAACATAGTTGCAATATCCAATTAATTTGGAAAGAAAAGAATTTTGGCATAAACCCGATATCTTGCTGATCAGGCAAAGATACCAATAAGTAACCTTTTCTACTAGTAGATGGATAAATCCCCCACCGGTCATCACCATGGCCTCATTAGGACCTTGTGTTGGACCGCCACCCGGCCTCTTACGCGTTGATGGGCTGCCACCCAGCCACTTACACTTTGATAGACCGTACCCCGGCCTGTCGCTTATGCCGACTCAATTAGATGGACTTACTTCCCGAATGTTGGGTAAGTAATCAATTCATTTATCAAAACAGCAACCTTGTTGCGAATATAAAATACACCACAGAGCCGGATCCCTCAGGTTTTGAGCGAGTATTTAAATCCCCTTCAAAAGGAGGATCTTAAATATAAAAAAATGAGTTTTGGGATCTGCCCTAACTTTTAAAAATCATTTTGAAGACTCAAAAACATTTTTAAGAATGTTTGCAGTAATGCTGATTTAATAAAATAAATCAGTCCCAATATATTAGAAAATATCTGAATATTATTTAAATAATATTCCCATAAAGAATAATCTTTATAAAAATAATTGAAGTAGAAGTTTTAAGACTCATACTTGAAATGAATAATAAATAACCAAAGATATACTTATACGAAAGTACGATCTTTATTTGAATAATCGAAAATAAGTTTGATTATCGAAACATTATTCTTTAATAAAATAAAGAATATTATTTAATAAAAGAAGCGGAGTCATAAGTCCTCGAATGAATATTCAAAATAATGTTCATTTAATAAAATAAGCGGAGTCATAAGTCCTCGAATGAATATTCAAAATTATATTTATTAAATAAAATAAAGTTATCAAAAAAACCTTATTTGATTAATAGTTTTGAAAACTATATCTATATATATATATATATTATACTCGGGAACATCGACTCCCGGTTTAGAAAATGTTCACCTATGGGTCCCCTATACTAAGGGTATACGCAACTACTGCTTATCTCTAGCATAGCTATTATGCAACTTATCAGCATTTGAATCAACAATTAGATATCAAGATTATGAAACATGCATGCATATATACCATATCATCATGCTCCAATATATTGCAAGATTTGCTAATAACAATCATGCACTTATCACAAGATAATGCATATGCATATATACAGCACAACAACAGTATAACGGGTAGAAAACTTGCCTGAGTGTTCCCGGATAGACTTAAGCTTAGAGTGGGTCCGATAACCTATGAACAACAACATAAGTCGGAATTAACCCACTGTCGCTTAAGAAACTAGATTTAACCAATTGAACCCTAATGTTCGCTTATGGTCACTTCTACCCTTGGCTCCACCATTTTTACTAAATTAACCATTAAGAATTTTAAGGCGATTCTTTCGCGAATACCCTACCAACTGCCTAACCCACTTTAAATAATTGTTTCATACTCCAATTAGTCATTTAAGGGCCTTAACCAAGGTTTCAAAGTAAGGCGAGGGGTAATGGTTCGTTCGCGAAATGTCGTTACTTAAAATGGTCGTCTCTCCTAAACCGTACATCGGATCCAAGTGAACCACATATCAAAACGAATCTTACGACATAATCTAACTAAACATGGCAAACTCACAGATTCAATAGTTAGCTCTCTCTCGCGAACACTAAGAACAAGCATTTTTATGAAATTGGGCATTACGACGGCTATGTTTACATGATTACCAAGTTTTAAACCATTCCAAACAACCACCATTCAACTCACAACCAATAATACAATCAACCTTCATCCAAACCTTACTACATCAGTCCCCAAACCTCAAGATTTTCCAATTTATACAACCCCACACATGAACTACTAGGTATACTTAAGTTTCATTAACTATAAACAAGATTTCAACATCCAAATCACTACAAATCCAATCCAAACTCTAAACACACAAGCATCATGCTTCTCATTTACTATAACAATCAAAACCATCGTAATACTCAAAGTAAAGTTAGGGTTTGGAGGTGTTATACCTTCCTTGGAGTGATTAGAGTAGCTAGGAAGTCTTAGGGAGCCTCCTACAAGCTTGATCTTTCCAAAGAAATCAAGAACACAAAGTTAGGTTTTGAAGTTTCTAAAAGTCAGATTGAAAGAACTGTCAAAACGAGGGTCTTACCATGCTTAGTTGGACGAGACTTATGAAGAAGAGTTGTAGGCCATCTCAATACCTTTCCAAATAGCTATAGAACATTCTATTTGAGTGAGTATTGAAGGAGATATGGTAGTTTGAAGTTGCTGCTCTGGTTTTGGCCGAGAGCTTTTGTTCTTGGAAAGCAAAAGTCAACTTCTAATTTGTGTTTTGTGATTTGTTTTGCCTTGGCTTGGTTGCTACCTTTTGCTTGTTAATTAAATTGTTACCATGGTAAAAATTTTGTGGCTCACAATCAACCAACCAATCCTTCCCACTTTGTCATGCTCATGTCATCTGCTTATGTCATCTTGTTACACTTGTCTTCCTCTTGTTGGTGTGATGACATCATCTTCCATTAACCTCTTTGATTAACCCCTAATTACTTGGCTAATGACCGCTGATCTGTTATACGGTTCTTATAACTTTCGTTCTCGTTTATCGTTTGAGGGATCATACCTGGGATCTTCTTACTTGGGTTCCCCTAAACCTTTCTCAATATTTTATATTTCTTTTACGATCCTCTTTTATAATCCTTGAATTAAATCCTTTTAATCATGTTACCTTATACTCAATTTTTTCGGTATCTGGTGGATTTTCGGGAAAAATCAAAGTGTTCGAATTTGGATTCTGACGATCTTTACATACACTTATTTACTTTATGGAATACTAATACGATCTTGGAATTTCCATAACAGTACTCCTATATAGCGTGGTCTGATAATTTTCCTTAATCAGCATCATCAGCAAAAGTTACTATTCATCCGTGTTTCTAAAATTTAAAAAATTGGGGTTATTACAGTCTCCCCTCCTTAAAAGGATTCCGTCCCGGAATCGGATAGAAAATGAATAGGGATGCTCTCTTAGCATTGCACTTTCTAACTCTCAAGTAAATTTTCCTACATTGTGGTTCTACCATCAAACTCTGACTAGTTTAATAACCCTTCTCCTAAGCACTTGTTCCTTTTCAATCTATAACCTTTCCTGGTTGCTCCATATAGGTTACGTCTGGTTGCATGTCTATGCGCTCATATGCCCCTATTTGTATGGCATCCGAATTACACTTCCTTAACATTGATACGTGGAACACGTTATGAACTTGCTACAGGTTCGGGGGTAGGGCTAGCTCATATGCTAACTTCCCAATACGTCTTAATATCTCCAAGGGTCCAACACTTCGTGGGCTTAGCTTTCCTTTCTTTCCGAACCACATCCATCTTTTCCAAGGGAATACCTATAACAGCACTAGGTCCCCTACTTCCTATTCCTTGTCCTTTCGTGTCAATTCAACATACTTCTCATGTCCATCTTGGGCTACTACCAGCTGTCTTCTGATTAGATCTATTATATCCCTGGTCCTTTGGACCACTGCTGGTCCGAGCATCTTGCGCTCTGCAACTTCATCCTAACATAAGGGAGATCGACATTGTCTTCCCTCAAGGATCTCATAAGGTGACATCTCGATAATGACATATGATGTACTATCGTAAGAAAACTCAATCCGTGTTAAGTGATCATTCCAAATTCTTTCAAGTCTATTGCACAGACTCTCATCATAACTTCTAGCATTATATCTTTTGCTTCTCAATACTCCTTCTTTTCTGGTTCGTAAGCGTTACTATCTTCCGTACAGAATACTATTCTAGATATATCTTTACTCGCTAGAGTTTTATAACCTTTTAATAAATGCGTCAACCTTAGTATCACGAATGCGTTTCCATTCCGAATTCCACCATACTTGGTACCACTTCATCTCTAGCTGCCTCCATCTTCGAAAGCTTGGTCCTTCGTGTAGAAGTAAAAGAATTTATTGAGAGATCACTATGATCATGAATACTTGTTCTATTGCATAGTTAGTACAGAAGGTGGCCAGCCTTTAGTACTTGACAATCAATTAAACAACATGTGTTATCCTACTAGGCTTCTATCACATAGATAGATAGTCATTCGGCAATACCTCCCCTTCTGAAAGGGTTTTTCTTCTCAGCTTATACAAAATGAAAAGGAGAGAAAAGAACTAATTGAAGAGAATTGTATATGAAAAAAATACTGCCACAAATATCTAGCTTGGAATCTACCTCTGAACTATAGAGGTTTGTCATAGGAGAACAAAACATATGTATCTGTATCAATATCCAGTATTATCATATCACATTTCACATGCTTAAATATTTTTGCTATTCCGTCCATCATTCTATGGACCCATGCTCTTCCTCAAGCTTATACACAATCACCTTTGAAACTCCCTCGACATCGAAAATCGAATCCGGGATCTCATTCTAGACATCATCGTTACTAGAATTCTATGCTTGCACCGCAACCTTCCTTGTATAGTAATACGACTCTCTATTGATAAGAAGGAATAAGTATTCAATAGGTAGATATTCTACTTAATTAGTCTATTAATGATAACATATACATCACCACAACCCGATTAGTGGTACCCAATCTCAACATCCATTACACTACAACTCTCACGGTTATAATCGGCTCATTATTCAAAGAATCGTTGCTGCATTACTAGGGTCCACCACTGACCTACTGTCGTCATTCGTTTTCCTTGGAATATTAATAGCTAACCATACGGAGTCCATACCTGTCATATCAAATTCTTCTAAGGAGTTAACATAATCACCATTCATAATTCATGAAGAACACTCCAGATCCTGACGTACTTTCATGACATGAAGCAGATAAAATTGCAGAAGAGTTTCAATAAAAGCAACGATAGCAGGTTAATACCATTCTTAATCATATGTCTTTATCAGGAGACATGAAGCTAAAAGGTTCATTTAGTCCTTTCGTAACATGGTCCTGGCTTATCTGAAGATATGTCCTTATAAGATAGATAGCCCGCTCACGGTGATTACATAAATTAAATCTTTACCAAACTACTATCACGGTTGAGTATTGCATAGTCATCAGAAGGAATGTCAATCTTCCAAACCATAATACAACCTTCATGGCTTCAACCATCATCACTGTATTCCTCTGGCACGAGCGCCTATAATTATCCTCTTATATTTAAAGTGTCGGCCACCTAATGGCCTTTCCTGATAGTAAAATTTCCTTACAATCATTGTCATTTTAACCACCTCCAACTAAATTTTCTACCTCATTTCAATCACTACTTATGTGAAAATGTTTTTCTTAAATCCTGGTGAGAAAAAAAATCACCATTTTTCCATAAATCATTGCCTTAGTCTTTAGATGTGAACATTGTCACGACTGACTCTCGATCATACTTATGACGTCTCTTATCTTGGGTCCTTCTCATTTTTACCAATCTCGACCTTCATTGGGTCGATCTATACTTTCTTATGGTTCAACACGTGCCCACCTGGCATTATTATAATTATGTCATATTTTCTTTATCAAAATTTCTATTCTTGAGAACTTTGAATATTACCTTTTTCTTTGTAAAACCTCTAATGTCATCCTTAAATTCTTCATCCGGTACTCCCTAGGTACAGGGCATATCAAGATACCATTTACTAATACTAGAACCATTGTTTAAGTACTTCTGAAAAATTTCTCTACTGATCTTTAAAGGTTGTTGTTATCTTAGTCCTTCGTTCCATACTACCCAACTCATAATATCCCTATTAAGGGTGAAATGCCAACCTTTATGCATTCCTCTTTGGTTCATCTCAAGTTATCAAAGTTATATCCTTAATTCCACCTTTAAAAAGGTACTTACATCCTTCCATAGATAAATCAAGTCATATGTCCTTGATAGATTATCTTATTCAATCATTCCCACCCAGATAGTCTATACCAATTTCACAATAGCATCCTTATTCAAACTGAGGTCAACCCCTATGGCCTTCAAAAGATAACAATGGTTACCCGCTTTTCTTTCCTAATTAGGTAATGACAACAGGGATGTTCTGGAAGATATTGGTCGTGTTCAATGTGAACTTCTTCTTAATAATTCCTCATTTACTTTTGTTGTTTATCTCAACAGTCATCTCAATGTTAGGATATCTTTCATACATGGCGTCTCCCTTTTGGGTATCAAGTCACAGGTATTACATACACTTTCCATTTTTGAAGGTTACTTCCTTCATCCAATTTCCTAATTTCTTACTTTCTTGTCTCTTCCGTCTATCCGCGTCTCATTATTTATCCTTCGAACTATCTCAAGGTTTCCTCGAATCCTCCCAACTTAAAGGGGATAAAATATATGAATCTTGTATTCCTTCAATCATCAACTTTAACTCATGGTGAATCACCCTCATCCTGACGATTGCATACTCTTCTATTTCTATTGCTACGAGTCTTTAGGGTTTCCTCATACCCAACTCCCTTATCATTCCCCAAGCTCTATTGCCTTTATATTCCTTTCCCCTTCAGTTTCTTTTTATTTACCTCTCTCTTACAATCATTTCACGAACCCACTAATCATTGACTTCATACATCACATTGTTCTGGGATTCTTGTCATCAGAACGAATCTTGACAACTTTTACAATTTTAGATTCATAATTTATCATACCCGTCCGCCTTTGTTTCGGCTCTAAAGCTTTTACACTATCTCCATAACCTTAGGAATTATTTTCCCGAAACCAATTGACTGAACTTTAATCAGTTTATTCTAACCTCTGGCTTCGTGCCTTTCTTGGTCTTTCACCAACGGGTGGCCTCTCTCTTAGGAAGGTAAGTGACAAAAACAGTCTTTTGCGCTTCATCAATCATTTAGAATATAAAATCAGTCCTCTATTTCCTTTGGCCAGGCTCTTGCCTTGGCTAGGTCAGCTTGTTCCTTGGAACTCTGAGAGCTTAGTGACTTAAAGGTCCTGAAAGAATTTCCCACCGCATTGTTTCCTCAGGGTGGTGTTTGGGAATAAAAGTATAATTTTTGTTTAGGCAGGTCCATGAATTGCCCCATAGGAGTACCATCCCGGTTCTCCCTATCTTGCTCGACTTCTGTTTTCTCAGTATGAAATGTTTCATCCTTCTCCTATAATCAGGGTTATCTTATACATTAAAATCCTTGTTTTCCATTTCATTATGTTATGGGTTCTTTCTTTCTTGATGGCGACCTCCCTGACTATCACATTCAAGGTTTGCCCTAAATCTTATTCCTCGAACTATGGCTTTCATCTAAGATCTCATCCTTAAGCTCTTGAACGTTTGGAACCCAAATTCTGTAGGAATACCTCATTATTCCCTTATCATCTTTCTCGGTATTAATATCTTCTCTATTTGTTGGCTCACTGCCTTCATTCATCACTTTTTCTTGGCACAATATGATCTTTTTTGATAATTCGGGCTGTATTGCAATCTCAAACAGCGTTTCGGTACCGGCTCCGGTTACCTTCACTTCTATTTCCATTTTATCAAAATCTCTTATCAACTCTCCCAAAGACATTTTCATCTTGAGTCTCTCCTTTATACTAAGGACATTAGCCACCATTTTGGCTTTCCCTGAATGATAAAGAATCTCATAATCGTAATCCTTGATTAGCTCTAACCACCTCCTCTGGCGCATGTTGAGCTCTTTCTGCGTGAAAATGCACTAGAGCACTTATGGCTTGTGTAAATCTCGCACTTCTCTCCATACAAGTAGTGCCTCCAATCTTTAGGGCAAAACTATTGCCACGAGCCCAAGCTCATGGATGGGGATATCGAATTTTATATTCCCTTAATTGTCTTGACGCGTACGCGATTACCTTGTTGTGCTGTATAAGAAGCACCCTAATTCCTTATACGAAACATCACTACAAATCACAAAATCTCCTTTTCCATCCGGCAACGCCAACATAAGAGCCGTCACCAACCTTTGCTTCAGTTCTTGAAAGCTGTTTTCACATTTCTCTGTCCATTCGAACTTCTCAGTCTTATGAGTAAGCCGCGTTAAAGGGGCTACTATCTTTATGAACTTGAACGAACCTCCGGTAGTGACTGACCAATCCTAACTCTGGTAGTTTCCCTAACCATGGTTATCAATTTCTCAGTGGTCCTTTAATCATTCTTTTCAGGATCCCTCACGGGATCTTCCTCAGCAACTATCCCTTCTAGGATAACATCCTCAACCGCTACATCCTCAATATGAACATCATCCGGTCCCTTGTTAGGACACTCTATCGGATCCACAATCTGATCTCCAATAAGTAATAAAACATCATCGCACTGTTGCTCCTCAACCTCAGGGTTCGGAGTCCCGCTACCATATACGATAATGAACTCGCTTCTATCACGATATTTATAAGGGTTCCCATAAGGGTTTTAACTGTCAGTACTACGTTAGGTAGTCCGACTATGAACTTGGCAATAGTTCTTATTATCTTAGTGAACTTATTATTTTAACGTCACATCATCTCTGAGATTTATAACGCTTAGCTCTTATACCATTTCTGTAACACCCCCAAATCCGGGGTCGGGGATCCGGGTTGTCACGAGTTCCATTTCCATTAATAACACCCAATATTAATAAAAAATCAAATACTCCGTACTGTGACCCCACAATAAACACACACACCACAAGTTATAGTCTCAGAGATGAATATCCAAAAATAACACGAGTCATTTTATTCCAAAATTATATGCCATTACGCCTTAAAAGGGTTTCTGAATAAATTTACATTTCTTTGCCATTATTACAATTCATAAAGATACATAAGTCTGGTACATCAAAAGTTGAAAGCCTAGCCTATTGGTAGTTCCTACCTCAGCTACAGTGACATCAACGCTTATAGGAAACTGCGGAACGTTTCCTATCCGCTCACGAATTTGGAGCTTAATCATGTTCATCTTGTCTATCTGATGTTGTGTGATGAAGGAAGAAAGCAAGGGTGAGTAACAAGCCCACCAAAATAGTATGTATTATAATTAACAATATATGAGCATTCTCATATTTCTCATGAAAGTCTTGGTCAAGAAGAAATGAACCAAGTTTATTATTTTAATGCGACGAAGTCGCAAAATATTCAGTATATATATACATATATACTTCTCAAATCTTTGAAATCCTCCGACATGTATAATATACACAGAGTTCTAGTTTATAACTGTATAAAATATCGTTGCAAGGTGATCTCATATATCTAACCTTGTCTCAACATTTTTCTGAAAATCTTTGTCATGCATAAGATAATCATTTACTAGATATAAGTTGAAAAGATGAAGTTACAAGATACTCCAATATACTTATATCTTTTCCGAATACTACTTGAACTACCACCGTTCAAGTTATAATTAGTTTCAAAAGTTCATCACAGAGATGAGACTACAAGATAAAACTTGAATAGATTCAATCTTTGAAATATTATTGAATGAAATGAAGTTACGAGATACTTCATTAAGTCCCAATATATATATCCATATATATCTCTCATACATTTCCTGAAAACCTTTGTCATGTAAAGTACGAACAGAGTTGCAATATCCAATGAATTTGGAAAGAAAAGAATTTTGGCATAAACCCGATATCTTGCTGTTCAGGCAAAGATACCAATAAGTAACCTTTTCTACTAGTAGATGGATAAATCCCCCACAGGTCATCACCCTGGCCTCATTAGGACCTTGTGCTGGACCGCCACCCGGCCTCTTACGCGTTGATGGGCTGCCACCCAGCCACTTACACTTTGATAGACCGTACCCCGGCCTGTCGCTTATGCCGACTCAATTAGATGGACTTACTTCCCGAATGTTGGGTAAATAATCAATTCATTTATCAAAACAACAACCTTGTTGTGAATATAAAATACACCACAGAGCCGGATCCCTCAGGTTTTGAGCGAGTATTTAAATCCCCTTCAAAAGGAGGATCTTAAAAATTAAAAAAATGAGTTTTGGGATCCGCCCTAACTTTTAAAAATCATTTTGAAGACTCGAAAACATTTTTAAGAATGTTTGGAGTAATGCTGATTTAATAAAATAAATCAGTCCCAATATATTAGAAAATATCTGAATATTATTACTTAAATAAATTCCCATAAAGAATAATCTTTATAAAAATAATTGAAGTAGAAGTTTTAAGACTCATACTTGAAATGATAATAAATAACCAAAGATATACTTATACGAAAGTACGATCTTTATTTGAATAATCGAAAATAAGTTTGATTATTGAAACATTATTCTTTAATAAAATAAAGAATATTATTTAATAAAAGAAGCGGAGTCATAAGTCCTCGAATGAATATTCAAAATAATATTCATTTAATAAAATAAGCGGAGTCATAAGTCCTCGAATGAATATTCAAAATAATATTCATTAAATAAAATAAAGTTATCGAATAAACCTTATTCAATTAATAGTTTTGGAAACTATATCTATATATATATAAATATATATATTATACTCGGGAACATCGACTCTCTGTTTAGAAAATGTTCACCTTTGGGTCCCCTATACTAAGGGTATACGCAACTACTGCTTATCTCTAGCATATGTATTATGCAACTTATGAGCATTTGAATCAACAATTAGATATCAAGATTACGAAACAGGCATGCATATATACCATATCAGCATGCTCCAATATATCGCAAGATTTGCTAATAAAAATCATGCACTTATCACAAGATAATGCATATGCATATATACATCACAACAACAGTATAACGGGTAGAAAACTTGCCTGAGTGTTCCCGGATAGACTTAAGCTTAGAGTGGGTCCGATAACCTATGAACAACAACATAAGTCGGAATTAACCCACGGTCGCTTAAGAAACTAGACTTTAACTAATTGAACCCTAATGTTCGCTTATGGTCACTTCTACGCTTAACGAATCACATAAGTCGTTCGAGTACCCTTGGCTCCACTATTTTTAATAAATTAACCATTAAGAATTTTAAGGCGATTCTTTCACGAATACTCTACCAACTGCCTAACCCACTTTACATAATTGTTTTAAACTCCAATTAGTCATTTAAGGGCCTTAACCAAGGTTTCAAAGTAAGGCGAGGGGTAATGATTCGTTCGCGAAATGCCGTTACTTAAAATGGTCGTTTCTCCTAAACCGTACATCAGATCCAAGCGAACCACATATCAAAATGAATCTTATGACATAATCTAACTAAACATGGCAAATTCACAGATTCAATAGTTAGCTCTCTCTCCCGAACACTAAGAACAAGCAGTTTTATGAAATTGGGCATTACGACGGCTATGTTTACACGATTACCAAGTTTTAAACCACTCCAAACAACCACCATTCAACTCACAACCAACAATACAGTCAACCCTCATCCAAACCTTACTACATCAGTCCCCAAACCTCAAGATTTTCCAATTTATATAACCCCACACATGAACTACTAGGTATACTTAAGTTTCATTAACTATAAACAAGATTTCAACATCCAAATCACTACAAATCCAATCCAAACTCTAAACACACAAGCATCATGCTTCTCATTTACTATAACAATCAAAACCATCGTAATACTCAAAGTAAAGTTAGGGTTTGGAGGTGTTATACCTTCCTTGGAGTGATTAGAGTAGCTAGAAAGTCTTAGGGAGCCTCCTACAAGCTTGATCTTTCCAAAGAAATCAAGAACACAAAGTTAGGTTTTGAAGTTTCTAAAAGTCAGATTGAAAGAACTGTCAAAACGAGGGTCTTACCTTGCTTATTTGGACGAGACTTATGAACAAGAGTTGTAGGCCATCTCAATACCTTTCCAAAGAGCTATAGAATATTCTATTTGAGTGAGTATTGAAGGAGATATGGTAGTTTGAAGTTGCTGCTCTGGTTTTGGCCGAGAGCTTTTGTTCTTGGAAAGCAAAAGTCAACTTCTAATTTGTGTTTTGTGATTTTTTTTGCCTTGGCTTGGTTGCTACCTTTTGCTTGTTAATTAAATTATTACCATGGTAAAAATTTTGTGGCTCACAATCAACCAACCAATCCTTCCCACTTTCTCATGCTCATGTCATCTACTTATGTCATCTTGTTACACTTGTCTTCCTCTTGTTGGTGTGATGACATCATCGTCCATTAACCTCTTTGATTAACCCCTAATTACTTGGCTAATGACCGCTGATCTGTTATACGGTTCTTATAATTTTCGTTCTCGTTTATCGTTTAAGGGATCATACCCGGGATCTTATTACTTGGGTTCCCCTAAACCTTTCTCAATATTTTATATTCCTTTTATGATCCTCTCTTATAATCCTTGTATTAAATCCTTTTAATCATGTTACCTTATACTCAATTTTTTCGGTATCTCGTGGATTTTCGGGAAAAATCAAAGTGTTCGAATTTGGATTCTGACGATCTTTACATACACTTATTTACTTTATGGAATACTAATACGATCTTAGAATTTCCATAACAGTACTCCTATATAGCGTGGTCTGATAATTTTTCTTAATCAGCATCATCAGCAAAAGTTACTATTCATCCGTGTTTCAAAAATTCCAAAAATTGGGGTTATTACATTTATTTCCAGTCATATGTCCTGAACATCCACCGTCCACTACTAGGATGTTTATCTTATTGCACTGCAATCACAAAGACCACTAATGATTAGTTTTAAGGACCCAGACTTGCTTGGATCCTTTGGCCTTTTTAAGTTTAATAGCATTTGCAGCGGATTTAATATCAGAGTTTATGCTAACATGCTGTTTATCAGAACTTATATCAGACTTTGCATCAGACTTTACACTAGAAGGAAAAGCCACTTTCTTCAAAGAAGGTTTTATTTGATAATAATCATTGTATAAACTATGATATTCCTTACAAGTATAAATGGAATGCCATAAACTTCCACAATGAAAACAAGGATTTTGTGGCTTAAACCTAACAGACTGACTCTTAACTCCTGACTTAGGAGGTAAAGAGTTTATATTCTTATTCTTCCTGCAAAAAGAAGCAATATAGTTAGAGTTTCCACAGTTATAACATTTCTTTCTAGGAGCATTAGGAACGGGCATATAATTATTGCTTTTATTCACACCTTCTTTTCCATTCCTATTTTTCCTAGCTGCCTTAACCTTGTTGACATTCCTTATTTCTTTCAGCTTATGCTTAAGCTCCTTCTTTGTCATTAAGCCTATGTTGACTTCAGCTGGTTTATCCTGTTCTAATTTGTCCGAAGTTAACTTCTCCTTAACTTCTGTCACAGACTCTTTCATCTTTTTAGAATCAGACTTTACAATTTTAACTACAAACTTAACAGGATTTACCTTTGCATAACAGTTTGTTTAACAACAATTGGCTCAATTTGTACAGTTCCTTTTTCACTTTTATCATCTCCATAACCTAAGCCCTCTTTCCAGTTTCCACTACTTAATAAATTCTGAGTTGTTCTGCCAAAGTTAGTCCAAGTCCTGATAATCTCTTTTTCTTTTTCGAACTCAGTTTTGACAGATTTATTAAATTTTAGCAATTCATCTCTAACATAAAAAGCATTATCTCTCTCTTTCTGAGTTTGATGGAACATAACTAACTCCTTTTCTAAATAATCATTCCTTTTCTTAAAAGCAAGATTTTCAGAAGTTAATCTTTCACATGTTAAAGTTTGATCTATGTAGCTAATAAACATGGTTTTAAGATATAATCTCAACTCAGTAATATCATCAGTATGAAAGGCATAAGTTGTTTGAGGTACCTTTAATTCAGCAGTTTCAGGGCTGCCATCAGCATTTGCCATCAAGGCATAGTTCACCTCATCCTCAGAATCTGAAGAGTCTGTCCAGCTTTTCTTCTTTATGATAAGTGCCTTGCCTTTGTCACTTTTTCCTTTCTTGTAGTCAGGAGATATGTGGCCTTTTTGACCACAGTTGTAGCATTTGATATTTGAGTAATCTCCTCTGTCAGACTTTGCACCTTTGCCTTCAGATTTTCTGAAACCTTTCTTATCAGTGCTTCCACCTTTCTTAAAAACTTCTTTCCCCTTCTGAATTTCTTATAGGCTATCTTTGTGATACCATTCACCATAAGAGCACACAATTTCATCATCTCTTCATCAGCATCTATTTCAGGTAAACTTTCAGTTTCTGAATCATTATCATCAGAACTTGATGATTCTGAATCAGACTTTGTGATGAGAGCTTTTCCTCTACCTTTCTTTGAGACAACCACTTTGGGGAATTCCTCCTCAGACTTAAGAGCAACTTTCCTTGACTTTCTCCCATGTCTCTTGCTACTTTGATCCATCTCAAGTTCACAAGTCTTGAGTATATTATAAATTTCATCAAGAGTAGTTTCATCAAGAGCATAGTTGTCTCATATAATAGTAGCCTTCAAATCCCAACTTTCAGGAAGAGCTAAAAGGAATTTTAGATTTAAATCTTGAAGATCATATTCCTTGTCCACCAGTGACAGATCATTCAAGAATTTGACAAACCTGTCATATAATTCAGTTAATGACTCGTCATTTTTTGAGTCAAAGTGCTCATACTCTTGAGTGAGTATAGTCCTCATGTTCTTCTTGATTGCATCAGTTCCCTGGCATCTTGTCTCCAAAGCATCCCATATCTCCTTTGCAGTCTTGCAATGAATTACCCTGTTGGACATGACATTATCAATGGCACTATGAAGCAAATGCCTTACCTTTGCATCCTTGGCAATGGATGAGATATCTTCAGCTATATATTCACTTTTCTCCTTTGGTATGGTCTTTGCTGGCTGATCTGCAACTACAACAGAGAGCTTGGTTGGCTTATGCGGTCTTTCATTAATTCTGTCAAGGTATTCTGGATCTGTAGCTTCCAGAAACATAGCCATATTCACTTTCCATATGGGGTACTCAGAAGGTCTCAGTATGGGAACCCTAATAGTCTCATATCACCTATCGATTTGAGTCTTTTGAGTTTCTTCAGTTTTGGCGGGCTTGGTTGGATTTTCTGCTTCTTCAGACATGATTGTTTTGGATCTTTACTGTATGTATGTTAACAAATAGGCTCTGATACCACTTGTTAGGTCACACAACACTGTAGAAGGGGGTTGAATACAGTGTAGAATACAATCAAATTGATTTCGAACTCAAGTAATAGTAAACAGATATATCCGATATAATAAACTCTGTTATAATGTATGATCTTCTCAAAAATGATAACACATATAGTGTAAACCTATGTCTGTGTTTATATAGTACACAGTTACACGATAACTTCTAATTGATATGGAATATAATTCTGTCTCCCAAAATATATCAATCAGATATCTTATACAAGTCTTTCAGTCCTCTAACTCTTTCCATGCATATCTTCTTTTTGTATTAGTCTTGATCTTCTTTCCTGTAAATCAGCTTCCTTCCTTTACTGTTAGTCCTCCCCTACTTAAGTTCTGATATCTATCTTCTGATATTTATCTTTTGATAATCTAAGTCCTGATATCCTTAAGTTCTGAGTAACTACTGATTCCAGTAACTACTGATATTTCATGTTTGTTAAGATCTGAAAACTAAACATGAAATATATTAAACATGACATCTCAAATATATCTAACAAGTATGAATGTTTGTATGTCTAGATTCATTTTGGCAACATAATTTGGGAGATATAATTATGATACTTGATCCACTAGTGTAGAATTATTTTCATGCTAGGCTTTTTGGCTCATTACCTACAAATTTTCAGGTGCTTAGCTTTTGGGATATCTTAAAGGTGGACTTGATTTGAGCTTGCATTGGAATAATATTTCAATGATTATGTTTGTATTGGAGCTGCGTCTCCCAAAATTTGCTTTATTTTCAGCTTAAATGATTTTATTTCTGTCTCAGAGTTTAGAATTTTGTGGACAACTAGAAATTTATTCTTATTATGAATATAATTTGGAGTTTTACCTAAATATTTAAGTATAATTATTTTCTGAAAAGTCAGGGTATAACAGTTGGTATCAGAGCCTAGGTTAGCTTCCTGTAGACTGCCTTTAGGCTTGACCTGTGAGTTATGAGTTTCGTTATTTGTAGTTTCAAAAAAAGATTACTTTTTTTTCTGTTTGGTATCATTAAATATTTTTGGTATGTTTAAATTTGGGGACCAAATTTTGTTTAAGGAGGGTAGAATGTAATAACCACGATTTTTGTAATTATATGTATATACATTTTTCGTGTTTTAATTATTTGGTTAGATAAGAAAATAATATTTTTGTTATAAAATGTAAAGACCTGTATTTTTTTATTAAAAATAAACATTTCTAGTTATCCAAAATATTTAAGTAAGGTTAATAAAAAAATAGTTTTAATTTATATGTGCATAATTTTAATGTAATATATATTATTTTATGACTAAAATTTAAAAAAAGGTGTAGTTATGTTGCGTATATATATTAGTACGTGTTATGTGTATATGAAAAACTCAGTCAAACACTACATGTTAACAAATTGTTAGGTCACACAACACTGTAGAAGGGGGTTGAATACAGTGTTTATACAATCAAATCGATTTGAACACAAGTATGTAAAAAAGATCAAGTATATTCAATAAACTCTGTTATAATATGTACTGTTGTTCTCTCTCAGTGATGAAAAAATATCATTAAGAGCTGCTAGGTTACAATGTATAATCTTCTCGATAATGATAACACATCTAGTGTGAACCCTAAGCTGTGTTTATATAGTACACTGTTACAAGATATATTCTAATTGATATGGAATATAATTCTGTCTCCTAAAATATATCAATCAGATATCTTCTACAAGTCTTCTATTCTTCTAACTCTTCATGCATATCTTCTTTTGTTTTAGTCCAGATCTTCTCCTATAAATCAGCCGCATTCCTTATCTGAAAGTCTTTCCGCACTTAAATATTGATATGTATCTTCTGACTACTTAAGTTCTGATATTAAGTTCTGACTTTAGTAAGTTCTGATTTCCAGTAAGTCATGATATGTCCTGTTGTTAAGTTCTGAAAACTAAACACAAATCATATTAGACATGACATCTCAAATATATCTAACAATCTTCCCCAACTTGTAAATTATGCAATATATACAACTTAATAGATTTGATGATGTCAAAAACATTTAAGTACAAATGCAATAAGAGTTTAATAAGAAAACTAACTACAACTTATAGTCCTTGTAGCTTTTACCAATCTCACTGAGTTAATCTGAATCCAAAGTGATTCTTGACAAAGTTTGATATCAGCTTTTCTTCATTATTCCTCAGGACTTGAGATAGTGTAGCTTTGACTTGCTTCAATTCTTCACCCTGACTTCCAATCTGGTAGATTGCAGTCCTTAATGATGAGATGTGGTTTCTTTCTAAACCATCAACAAGTCTAATTACCCTTGGATAAGAAGAGTCTTCATTATAGCACATACATTTCTCTTTCAGAATCACTTCAAGTTTAGCAGAATCCTTCTTCATTGGAATTTCACTTCCCTCATCTTCAACTATGTTAGGAATGAATTCTGTAACCCTTGAACCAGAAATTCTTGCTTTATCTCTTGTTTCGATCTTTACTGTATGTGTGTTAACAGAAAGGCTCTGATACCACTTGTTAGGTCACACAACACTATAGAAGGGGGTTGAATACAGTGTTAATACAATCAAATCGATTTGAGCAGAAGTATGTAACAAAGATCAAGTATATTCAATAAACTCTGTTATAATATGAACTGTTGTTCTCTCTCAATGATGAACAAATATCATTAAGAGCTGCTAGGTTACAATGTATAATCTTCTCGATAATGATAACACATCTAGTGTAAACCTTAAGTTGTGTTTATATAGTACACAGTTACAAGATATATTCTAATTGATATGGAATATAATTCTGTCTCCTAAAATATATCAATCAGATATTATCTACAAGTCTTGTAGTCTTCTAACTCTTCATGCATATCTTCTTTTGTTTTAGTCCAGATCTTCTCCTGTAAATCAGCCGCATTCCTTATCTGAAAGTCTTCCCGCACTTAAGTACTGATATGTATCTTCTGATGACTTAAGTTCTGATATTAAGTTCTGACTTCAGTAAGTTCTGATTTCCAGTAAGTCCTTATATGTCCTGTTGTTAAGTTCTGAAAACTAAACACAAATCATATTAGACATGACATCTCAAATATATCTAACAATCTCCCCCAACTTGTAAATTATGCAATATATACAAGTTAATAGATTTGATGATGTCAAAAACATTTAAGTACAAATGTAACAAGAGTTTAATAAGACAACTAACTACAACTTACAGTCCTTGTAGCTTTTACCAATCTCACTGAGTCAATCTGAATCCAAAGTGATTCTTGACAAAGTTATGATTTCCAGTTTGTCCTGATATGTCCTGTTGTTAAGTTCTGAAAACTAAACACAAATCATATTAGAAATGACATCTCAAATATATCTAACACAAATAGATAATATGTTTGTTTAAGTTTGTGAGCACGTACCCACTAATCCATTTAATCTGGAGTACTAGTTGAACCAATTTGTGTATAAATAGGCTATCAGCATATCATTTATGTTTGTATAATATCTTCTCTTTTCAGATACTTCTATTTCCCATATTTTACTTATGTGTTTTACATGTTTACTGCATACTTCTATATATATAATTAAATTACATTTTTGTGAACTTATTTATGACTACTCTAATTCACTTTTTATTAGTTTATTTTATTATTTAGTTTCATGGTAATGTTTATAAAACTATAGTTTACTTACTTTAATCATTTTAGTTTGATGTTGATTATTAATTTATTTTAGTCAATAATTATCATGTTTTTAGTAAATATTTAATGCATGAATTTATATTTTAATTATGTGTTTTGTGCATACATAATAATTTATGTGTTATATGTTTAATATATGTTTGATATATACATACATTTAGATTAGTAAACCTATTAAATATATGCTCATGTATTAAATTGGTTATACTTATTTCGTATACTGATATTTTCACATGTAAGGTTGTGGAAATTTTATACACCAATATTGATGTTTTGTCCACTTACTTAATTCTAAGGATATGTTACCTATTTTATTTTAACGATTATATAGATAGTAAATATTGAACGTACGTCTATTTTATTCTAAATTTAAATAGTTTACATAGACTTGATTTCTTATTTTTTCGTAGAATGTATTTAAGTGTTACAGTTTGTATTTGTCGGTATACTATTTTAAACTATTATATGAAAATGGTCGTATTTATATGTCAATATGGATTTATTTTTTTACTTGTAGTGACATTTAATTATTAATGTGGGTTAAGTTTTATAAAGTTAAAATGTGGTTAGCTTAGTGTCATACACATGTTAGCATTCTGATTATTATATTAAGTATGAATGTGTGTATGTCTAGGTTCATTTTGGAATTTTGGAGATATTGCTATTAAGGTAAGTTAACTTTTCACAATTTATTTTATTTTGAAATCTTTTAAATATTTTTGCACTGCTTTTATTTTAAAATGTATGGATCAAGTACCATGTTTTAGAAATAAGAATTCCCAGTGAGCTCTGACTTATGAACCAGTTAGTAATTGCGTATAGTTCCAGAACTAGCCTTTGATACCTTACTAGGGAGTGCTACTAATGATGCCTTCGGGAGTGCACACTCTATGATACCTTAGTAAGGGGCACATTATTGATAGAAATTATGAATTTTGATACTGTGTCATCAGGTATTTGTGGCCTTAGCGAGCTGTGGAGTTTTATTTCTTATGTCATATGGATTTTGGACAATGATTTTGGTTTTATAAAATTATGATACTTGATCCACTAGTGTAGAATTGTTTTCTTGCTGGGCTTTTTGGCTCATTACCTACAAATTTTCAGGTGCATAGCTTTTGGGACATCTTAAAGGTGGACTTGATTTGAGCTTGCTTTGGAATAATATTTCAATTATTATGTTTGTATTGGAGCTGCGTCTCCCAAAATTTGCTTTTTTTCAGCTTAGATGATTTTTTTTCTGTCTCGGAATTTAGGATTTTATGGACAACTAGAAATTTATTCTTATTATGAATATAATTTGGAGTTTTACCTAAATATTTAAGTATAATTATTTTCTGAAAAGTCGGGGTATAACATAAAGGAGCTGAAGCAGAATGATAAGATTATTGTTGATTTGCATAATTCCTTGGACTCGTCCATTGCCGAGAAGTGTGAGCTTCAAAATTAGGTTGACGAGCTGGAGGAGGATCAACAACACAGATGGAGAGAGGATAGGGGAAGATCTATGATGCAGATTTTGAGAAGGGTTTCGATGTCCTAACAGTGATTATAGTTCTTTTTATGCAGAGACATTATCATTCATCAACGACTTCACGAAGGACAATATTGAGGCCAAAGATAATAGTAGAATCACCTTAGGATATTATCATCACCACATTCAAGCCTCGGGCTCTCCGTCGGAGCAGAAGGATTCGAGGCGCGGGCCTCTATAAAATTGTACAAAATTGTTTATTTATCGCACTCTACATTTGGACTTCATATTATACATCTTCTCGTATATTGTCCTTCCACTTTTTCCTTAGATTATTTTCATCTTGTAAAAATCAATCAACAAATAAACTTGTAATCAAAATTTCATAACCCAAAACTCCTCCCCTTGGGGGGAACCTTTCCGGGCATGCCCTAGGAGGTCTAGGGCTTCTTCAGAAGACTCTGCAACTTCTTTGTAGCGTTCATCTTTCAGCTCTTTGTAGTATCCATCTTCAGTAGCTTCCCTCATTCAAAACCCACGAGAACCATGGCCTTCATTATCACAGGATCCATGAAAACCTTCCCATCCATCTTCAATAGCTTCCTACCTTTGAAGACCATGAGAACCACGGACTTTGTTTTCACGAGATCCGTAAAAACCTTCTCGTCCATCTTTATCAGCGTTGTAGACACTGTCATGCGAGTTTTCACCATTGTAAGACATCTTTTCCTCCTAAGATTCTATTTGATTCAGCCCTTCTTTCTAGCTCAAATTTGTTAACAGAGGGATTTGGTTAACAAAGAATTGAGGTTCGCGGCCAAAATCAAGATCTGCAACGGTGGTCCTTTGTCATAAAAAGTCATCAGAGTATGGTGATTATGATCAATCAGGGGCTGAGATTGCAAGGATGTTCGGTGGTGGCATATAGAGCTCTCGTTTCCAACCCCTTACAATGTGCCTACGTACCTCTACGTACCTATTTATATAAAGGATCAACCCCTACGTGGTTCTTGGAGAACAAGAAACCAATATGGACTTGGCTTCTCATTCTAAGGCTCAGTAAGATTTATCAAACCAACTTCATATTATAACTCGAACATATATTTTCTTTAGAAGTGCCCAGTAATGCGGCCTAGTCATAAAGGCTCAATGCTCGATTACGACTTCGGAACATCATAAATAAGAAAACTCCCCGACTGATGGATATCTTCTTCGTTAGCGCTAGCTTCGTCGATCGTAATCGCATGTATAGCCATAACTTACTGCAAATGGTCAAGGGAAACCTTGCCCTTAATGAGGATAACCCACCAGAAAACTGGACAAGTGATCTTAAGCGTGTAAGTGCAATATGCTACATACCCCAAAGTCTCCCCACGAGGATAACCTACCAGACTACATGACAAGTGATCCCAAACGTATTAGTGCAAAGTGCGAGATAACCCTAAAGTTTCCCTAGGAGGACAACTCGTTGAATATAGAGACAGGGCTCCCAAAGCACACACTAAGATTAAAGAGTGTTCCCATATGAGGAAAAATCGCAAGACTACAAAATGATACCTTAGAATATGTTTTCTGGGAAAACGGGCTCCCGGAGGTCCCTCCGTACCCTCAGGGTGTTAGATTTGCTCTGAAGGCTCCTCCGAACTCCTAGGGGGAGCCTAGGGGTGTGGAGCTATTCCCTGGGCTTCCTATTGATGACTTGTATAATTTTTTATTTTACTCTCTTCCCATTTGAGTTGTGGGAGCAACCTTCTTACTAATTTCTTATTGTTATTCATTTCACATTGTGGAGTGGCCACCCCTTGCGGCCATATAGCCTGGGGCGCGCCCTAGAGGGTCGGGGGATGCTTCCCCGGAGCCCGGATCATTTCTTGTTCTTTGATAGTTCTATTTGTTCTTTCTTAGCTTCTGAACATCTTTTTTGGACTTCTTCATCAATAATAAATCTTTGTTGTTAGCTTCAATCATAACGACCATCGTAGAATCCTTTCCGTAGTGACCGCAATACACCTTCTTTATTATGACCACCGTAAACATCTGTTGTAATGACCATCATGAACACTTGCATGAAACCGCTTAAATTGTCTTTGTAATTAATCATCATCAATGATCAGCGCAAATGGCCTCCCACACGGCTAATATCGTGTATGACGCGCCCGGGGCTCCGGGGATACATTCTTCGGAGCTCAACCTTCTTCTTCTTCTTTGAGGATGGTTCGACCCATTTCTTTTAGTAACCCAATAAAATATCCATGACGATTTTATACTGTAACACTAAGTTTTGGTTAACTAAACCACGAGTTGATAAACTATTTTTTGTCGTATCTTCGAAGCTCAACCTTCTTCTTCTTTGAGGATGGTCCGACCCATTTCTTTTAGTAACCCGATAAAATATCCATGATGATTTTATGTCGTAACACTAGGTTTTGGTTAACTAAACCCTGAGTTAATAAACTATTTTTGTTATTAAAGTCACTACTGGTTTACAAGGAGTCTTGACCGTTTAACCAATATTTAATTTGTTTGAACATTTGATCATGATTCCAATGGCTAGGATTAAAGAAAAATCTTAGCATTCCGTTATAATTTTTAGGGGAGTGATGATGCTTCGCTAGTCGCTCCACTAAATATTATAGTAAAGTGACTGAAGATTTAATTAGGATTTGAAACACTTGCATCTACACTATCCATTTTCTTGACATAAGTTTTCTCCCTTATTCCTCCGCAACCATGCACTTTTATTTTGCCGCCTACACGCTAATTACATTATTCCAATATTTGAATTTGAATAGATAAAGGTTCTGTGAAAAAGAAAATACAATGTTTGCACACTATACAAATATTTAACTGATGGTATAAAAATGAATCCCATATACTTTTTGTTATAATGATAACTGTGGCAGAGAAGAAGGGGGTTGAGATTGTGTATCATGTATTGTTATACTCCCTCCGTCCCTCCATCCCTCCATCCCTCTAGGTTCTTTACATTGGGAGACGGGGGTTTGACACGCATTTAATTCTATTATAAAGTATAGTTCCTTAATTTTTTTCAATTTTCTTTTTCTTTTGAATAAAATGATGTTCAAATTTTTATACAAAAGAATATTTTTTTAAAAATATATGTAACTATACTTTATAGTAGCCTTAAAATGTGTGCCAGGTATGAGAAAAAAAAGTTGTAAAAAATGAGTGGGACAGAGGGAATACGAGGTATATATGTGTATAAGTCAATTTTTGTTGATTTTAATTTTGAGAATACTAATATGATTGTAGTATTATGATGCCTTCCAAATCTGGGGTCTATAGATTTGAGAGTCACTAAGTGCTAAACAGTAAAATAATATACACAACGGAATAAAATACTAAATATGACTCATGCATGTATAAGGATCGAGCATAGGTTATGATATGAAAAAGATATTATAACAAAACTATGAGTTTTTACAACTACAAACCTGATTAGGATAACCTTTACAGGAAGTTATACTAATCCTAAAAATGTAGATAAATTTTATATACCAGTTTACTTTTATTAATACATTACAAACTAATGTACAAATTATACCGTCCTATGACTCCTACCTGCTGTGGAAGCTGAAATCTAAAAATCTGAGGATGCTCAGATGGAACCCTCTTCCTAGCGGTGTGAAGCATACGAGGCATCACTCGTTCTCACTGAAAGATCATCACAATACAATAAGTATGAGCTATGAAATGCTCAGCAAGGAATATAATATATATGCTTGAAATGATAACAATAGTATTATGCTGCTAAATGAAGAACAAGAGATAAAAAATAATATATGAACAATAATCAAAGCTAAAATAAGTATAAACAATAATCAATAAGTTTTGAATTAGAATCTTTCAATAATGGATGTACTAATCACATGCTGATCAGCCCGTGTGATAGCACTAGATCATGATTCGTAGAAACATGTCCCACAACACGAGTTCTCAAATAAAAAAGGCAATATTCCTACATGTGACAAAAGTGGTATTATAAATCTTTCATATAATACATGGCCCTCCGCTGGACCGTCTGTACTGATCACTTACGCATTTATTCAAACAAAATATTTTTTGTAAAGGAATTAAATCAATCGATATCCTCAAATAATTAGCTCTTCATTGCACATGGTCTGAAGTAACTGTAACAACTGATGGCGAGATAACTAGCATGATTAGTTATTCGCTAAATATAACAATCATGTTCCATTGTATAGAGTATTTCTGGATAGATAGTGAACGAATATATTCTATCACAAGAATTTGCCTAACAGTAATATCAACTCTGAATATGTAAACATTCATCTATTCTGAAATTAGAATAGGATAGGGGTACTTGCCTGGTAAGCAAAACTCAGATTAGCCCTGTCTACAACCTGATTTTTTTTCCTGGCCTTGACTCTATAAATTAAACGCACTTATTTAATAAACCAGACAAAACTCGAATGACGTTTATACGTCTCAGCATCTTCCTGATCGTTTATCTAAATATATCATTGAAAGCTGTAAACAGATAGCATGTATATCACATAGCATGTAATCATGTTATTCATATAACACGTAATTCATATCGTCAAAAGACAGTGTTTTTAAAACTGAAATCGGGTTTAAAATATGAAATTTTTATGATTATTTGACTCAGAACGACTCACAAAATAAGTGAACTTTCTATACAAAAAATATTTAGGTCTCAAACGTATTTTTAATGAAAGAGTAATATTTTTCTGACGCTGGACGCGTTCGTTTCGTGTTAAATAGATGAACGGCCTATTTGTTATGAATAAAATAAGAATATATCAATTAATAATAATATTAATTTATTAATAAATACCATTATATAGTTTTTTAAATCTAAAATTATTTTTAGGAATTATTTGGCTTAATTGTAAATAATTATATTCCTTTTACCTATTTACAAATAAAATGAATTGATTAAATACATTAATCAATTAATTAAATCATAAATAAATAATCAAAATAAATTATAAATAATTAAATCAAATTTATATTTTTGAAAATAATAAAAGAAAATAATTTTTTTGAATTAAAATAATCTAGTTAATTATTAAAATAATCAACCAAAACTATTTTTGAATTAAAAATGAATTTTTACAATTTAAAATAGAATTTTGAATTATTTTTAAATTAAAATTTGTAAAAACAAATTCTAATTTGGGGATTAGGGTTTTGAAAGATCAAAGACGGATTTGAGATGTGTTAGGAACCGGGTCAGCAAGAACCCGGAATCCGGCGACGTTTTCCGGTGATTGGAAAATTTTTCGACCACTTCGATTTTGGACAAAAACGAACCGTTTGATACGGTTCTTTATCCTAATAGATTCTAAATCGTTCCAGCAATCCAGGAATGCCATTAACAACAACCTTCCAGTCAATTTTTATGGCGAAAAACAATCCAAATCTGGCGAACTCAAGAACAATCCGACCAAATTTCATTTTCATTGATTTCTCAGCCAATTTAAACATTTCAGGTATCGAATTAAAGCTAATAGAACCTAAAATCCATCCATGGTCTCATAATCATCAAATCATCCTCCCAAAATCCATAAATTCAAAAAATTAAAAACGAAACTATAAAAACTCGACTTACTTATTTAACTACCAAATAATTCGAATTAATATATGAAATTGCTCTATATCATACAGGGAAGCTTATGGAATCATCAAACATTCAAACAATCAACAGAATTCAAAAATGAAATCCGATGAATACGAAGAACAATCGACTTTAAAAATTAATCAAGCTTATATGATGATTTTGGTATCAACAGGACCATCTTGTCGAGAGCTTTGATACGATACCAAGATCACAATCAACAGATGGTGGTTGAATCAGACAGTTGAAATCTTTGAAACGAAATTTCAAAAATATAAATATATGGATAAACAAAAAGAAAATACTGATATATATCTGTTGGTTTTTTATTTTTATAAACCGAACAGATAAATACGAAGCCTATTTATACCAACACAAACGGTCCCGATAAATCACAAACCAGTACCTTTATTTCGTATAATTCAAAATTATAAGCTCGAAGATAATAATTTATGGGGCAATGTTATTAAAATATAATTTATAAATAAGTACAATATTTATATCAAAATTTTCCTGAAAATTACGTACATTTCAAAAATAGGAAAACACGAATGTTTGGAAGAGTCTTTGATTTTATAAAAATAAAAATACGAATTTTGTGAGCTTTTACGTCCCGATCGGGTCTCGGTCCGATAATTTTAAAATAAACCCTAAAAAAATAATAACTATGCAATTGCACGCAAAACAAGTTCTTACACGTAACACAGAACAAACGTAATCTGGCATGCATCTAAATTGCATATTGTTTCATAAAATTACATTTTAAACACGTAATAAATATCCGAAAAATATCTTTATCCTTGCATGACTGCAATTAATATCTAATGCACATTAAATCAAGGCAATAAACATTTTAATTTTATTAAATAAATAATATTTATTTTATATATATCATAAAATATTTACAGAATTTTCCTGGATATTACATCATTCCCCGCTTAATAGGAAAAATCAACTTAGGAAAACAAATGAAGATACTTGGCTAGCATTTCGCTTTCCAGCTCCCAAGTCGACTCTTCAACCTTGGAATTCCTCCACGAAAATCGCACTAAGGACACAGACTTATTTATAAGCATTTTTTCCTGCCGGTCTAAAATCTGCACCGGTCGCACTATAAAAGACAAATCTGGATGGATTTCAATTGGCTCGTACTCTATCACATGATTTGAATCAGGCAAATAATGCTTTAACATAGACACATGAAATACATTATGGATATACTGCATGTGTGGTGGTAAGGCTAGCTTGTAAGCGACCTTTCACACACGTCTCATAATCTCAAATGGGCCAACATAACGTGGACTCCGCTTTCACTTCTTTCCAAATCTGGGTAAACATTTCCAAGGTGAAATCTTTAATAGCACTGTTTCTCCAACTTCAAATTCCATATGTTTTCTGGCAGGATCAGCATATTTGCGTTGACGATCTTGAGCTGCCACTAATATTTTCCGAATGAGTTCAACCTTTTTTTTTATCTGTTGTATCAATTATGGACCCAAAATCTTTCTTTCACCCACTTCATCCCAACATACTGGAGATCTACATCTTCTACCGTACAAAGCTTCATATGGAGGCATTCAAATACTTGCATGATAACTGTTATTGTAGGAGAATTTAACCAAAGCTAAATGTTCATCCCAACTTCATTCAGAATCTAGAGCACATACCCTTAACATTTCCTCAATAGTTTGAATTATCCTTTCATTTTGACCATCTGTCCGCGGATGATATGTGGTACTCATATTCAAATTCGTTCCTAGAAAATATTAAAAACTTTTCTAAAATCTTGAATTAAATCGAGGATCTCTATATGAAATTATTGATACTGGAACTCCATGTCAAACCATAATTTCCTTCAAATAAAGCTGAATCAATTTATCCAATGAGAATCTCTCGTTGATAGGAAAAATATGTGCTGACTTAGTCAACCAGTTGATAATAACCCAAATAGCATCATGATTTACCTTGGTCCTCGGTAATCCAACTACAAAATCCATTGCAATATGTTCCCACTTCCATTCGAGAGTATCCAATGGTTGTATCAGTCCAATGGGCCTTTGATGTTCTGCTTTGACTCTTTGGCAAGTGTAACACTTACTCACCCATTCAGCAATCTCTTTCTTCATACTCAGCCACCAAAAGTGTTCTCTTAAGTCTCTATACATCTTCGTACATCCCGGATGAATTGAGGATCTGGAGTTGTGGACATCTCGAAGAATTTCATCTTTCAGTTCAGCCACGTTAGGTATCCATATTCTGGAAGAAAATTTTACGATTCATTTATCATCCTTTTGACTCCCTATCTCTTCTCTTGTCAACTCCTTTTGTTCATGGCTCATTACTTCTTCCTGACATCTTCTTATTTTCACTAAATGACTCTGGTTGAAAAGATATATCATACAACATATCTGTAGACATACTTAAAATATTGACCTATATTTTAAGTTTCTCAAATTCCTTGATCAATTCCTCAGATGAAGTGATCATATTTAACCTTTCTTTTTTGCTTAAAGTGTCTGCCACCATATTTGATTTTCCTGGATGATAGTTTATTGCACAATCATAGTCCTTGATCAATTCTAACCATTTTATCTTCCTTAAGTTTAGCTCCTTCTGGGTAAAGATATACTTCAAACTCTTGTGGTCCGTATAAATTTCACATTTCTCTCCATAAAGTAATGCCTCCATATCTTTAGTGCAAACACTATAGCTGCCAATTCAAGATCATGGGTTGGATACTTCTGTTCATGTATTTTCATTTTCCTTGAAGCGTAGGCTACCACTTTGTCTTATTACATCAAAACATATCCTAAACCTTTGTGTGAAGCGTCACTGTAGATAACAAAGTTTCCTTGATCATCTTGTAAGACTAGTACTGGTGCTGATACTAATCTTTTCTTTAATTCCTGGAAACTCTCCTCGCACTTCTCAGTCCATTCAAATTTTTGATTCTCTTTGGTGAGCTTTTTCAGTGGTGTAGCTATTCTTGCAAAATCTTGCACAAACCTTCTGTAGTAACCTGCTAATCTTATAAAGCTTCTTGCTTTTGTTGGTGTCGTTCGTCTCTCCCAATTAATTATAGCTTCATTTTTTGATGGATCTACATTCACTCCTTCATTACTAATTACGTGTTCAAGAATTTTTACTTCTCGTAACCAAAACTCACACTTTGAAAACTTTTCGTACAATTTCTCTGTCACATTATCTCCAATACTATCCTTAGATATCCAACATGCTCTTCTTCCATCTTTGAGTAGACAAAAATGTCATCTATGAATACAATCACAATTTATTTCAAATACTTCTTGAATTCTAAATTCATAAAATCCGCTGGTACGTTTGTTAATCCAAATGCCATCACTAGGAACTCATAGTGTCCATATCTAGTTCTGAATGTTGTCTACGGAATGTCTTCTGACTTGATCATCAGTTGATGATATTAAGTCAATCTTAAAAAACCATACAGCGCCTTTCATTTGGTCAAACAAATCATCAATCCTTGGCAATGAATATTTGTTCTTAATGGTCAATTTATTCAATTCTTGATAGTCAATACACCGTTGCATACTTCCATCTCTCTTCTTGAAAAACAACACTGGTGCGCCCATGGGGATACACTTGGTCTTATAACTCATTTCTCTAAAAGATCTTACAACTGTATTGCTAATTCTGTCATCTCAATTGGGTCTATACGATATGGGGCTTTAGAAATTGGTTCTGTCCTTGGTTCCAAATCAATAGCAAACTCAATCTCTCTATTGGGAGGTAATCCTGGAAGATCATCTGGAAAGACATCTGAAAATTCATTAACTATTGGAATAGCTTCTTGTGTCAGAGCCTCCATGCTATTGTTACATATTGAATTCTCAATGATCAGAAGAAGCTCAGGATCTTGCTGTTCGGATGTCATCAGGATCTGATGTACCGTCAGGATTTGGTATGACATCAGCATTTTTATGATATCAGTATTTGAAGACAGTCAGCATTAGAGGATTTGTTCTGTTCCTTAAAATGTGGAGCAGATATCTGTTACGTCTGAGTTATAGGACTTTATCTGTTTAGTTTAAGATATGTATCAGTTTCAGTTAGTTTTTAATAATGCATATCTTAGATTAATCTGTTGTAGCTGTGTAGTATATAAACACAGTTTAGGTCATCACTTAGAGGAATCATACTCGAGGGTCATTCGACCTAGAAGATCTCAAGAACATCAGTATTTCTTGAGAGGATTTTGTAACAGTTTTTATCCGATATATAAAAAGTTGTTATATTTTATTACTTTTTTGAAACATTTATACAATTGTATCTAACCCCCTTAAACAATTGTATCTTTACTGGGTAACAGTTGGTATCGGAGCTCATTGATAAATTTACAATCAGAAATGATCTAAACATGTCTCTGAACAAGTATGAAAGCATTAAAATTCCCATTCTGAAAAAGACTGAATATCGAACATGGAAGGTGAAGATGCTCATGTACCTGGAAGCTACAGATCCAGATTATCTAGACGTAATCAATGATGGACCCTTCATGCCAACAAAACTGGTGCCTGCAACTCCTACGGTTGCTGAACATTATCAACTGAAGGAGAAGACATAATGGACACCAGAGGAGAAAGTAGATATGCTGAAAGATGCAAAGGTAAGAAACATTTTGCATAACAGTCTTGATTCTGTGATGTCAAACAGGGTCATAGCCTACAAGACTGCCAAAGAAATATGGGATGCTCTTGAAACTCAATGTCAAGGAACCATGGCCATCAAGAAGAATAGAAGGGCTGTTCTGATTCAAGAATATGAACAATTTGAGGCCAAGCATGATGAAAGTCTCACTGACATCTATGACAGATTTCTGACCCTGCTCAACAATCTATCTTTGGTGGGAAAGGTGTATGATTGAGAGGACTCAAACACCAAGTTTCTAAGAGCCTTGAGTGAAGAATGGGAGACTCAGACTTTAATCATATGACATCATTATGATCTTGACGTAATTACTCTGGATGAAGTTTATGGCATGTTGAAAACTAATGATTTGGAAGTTCAGCAAAGGAGAGAGAGGAAAAGCAACAAAGGGAAATATGTTGCTTTGATAGTTAATGATAAAGCTTCAAAAGAAAAGTCTGTTGGAGCTGTACGAAAGAAGAACAATTTGCCAGAATTAGATACTGATGATTCATCATCAAATCCTGATGATAATACTGATTCTGAAACTGATGAGAACATGACAGATTCTGATATCATGCAAATGGCCGCATTGCTGGTTAAAGGCTTCAGGAGAATGCAATTCAGGTTGTCTAGGAACAACAGAAGCTTCAGGAAGAAGTTCACTGGAGGCGAAAGGAAGTCAACTGGGAGAAAAGATGGAAAGGACTCTAAAGCTGGGAAGGTAGACAGGACAAAGATCAAGTGCTACAACTGTGATGAACCTGGTCACTTTGCCTCAGAGTGCAAGAAAACAAAGCATGATAAATGAAAAAGCAAAGCCCTGATCACTTCAAGCAAGAATTAGATGGACTCCTCTGACTCTAAAGATTAAAACACATGTTATGCACTGATGGCTAGTCTTGATGATCCTGCTGCTTCTGAGCCTAAGGTATAAACTTCTTTCTTCTCTCCTGATACTGAAAATATATCTGAATTGAAATCTATTCTTAAATCTTTGCATGGTAGTTTTAAGAATAAGACTTTAGAAAATGATAGACTTATAACTGAGATTAAGACCTTGAAATCTAGGAATGATCAGTTAGAGTCTAACTTAATACATTAGATAGATTTGAAGAAAGAATGTGAGAGAGCTAAACATACAGTTAAGATTCTTGAGGCTAGATACAGTATGTTAGAAAAGGATCTAGAGAATGAGAAAAAAACCTTAAAACCTAGACTGATTCAGGCAAAATGGTTCATGAGATGATCTCAAAGAAAAACTGGAAAGAATGTCCAAGCTATAAAGATGGAATTAAGGATGTTGATACTGAAAATAAAATTTCCCTTAAAATCTTGTTAAGTTTATTTCATCAGAAGCTGATGAACCCAAATCCACTTTTGAAAAGGATTCAACATCAGTATCACAAGAAAAACTGGTAAATGATAAAACTCAAAGAAAGAGAAGCAAGGAAACTATTAAGTCTGTTAAGAAGGAAAAGAACATAGGACTTTTGTCAGCAAGACAATTGAAAAAGAAAATATCTGAGGTTACTGACAAACCTCAAGTAAAAAGTCCTAAAAGAAACAGGAATTGTAAGCAAGGTATTTCTAAGGATTCAAATTACAAGGTTGTTCCCAATGCTCCTAGGAAAACTTGTTTTAACTGTGGAAATACTAATCATCTTGCTATTGATTGTAGGAGGAATAAGAAAAGGTAAACTTCTATTCCTGAGTCTGATGTTAGTGGTATATCGGTATTTTATAAACCACAAAATCCTTGTTTTCATTGTGGTAGTAGTTGTCATTCGATTTATACTTGTAGTTCTTATCACAAGTTGTACCACAATTACTATGAACCTTTGCCTAAGTTCAATAAAGTTTCTTATGTGATTAATTCTGTTGGTATCACTAAACTTGCTTCTGACAAGACAAATCCTGACAAAGGAAAGACTGTCAAAAGTACTCCGGTCAGACAAAGGCTTAAGTTGTCCAAAAAGTGGGCCCAACAAGTGTGGGTCCTTAAAAATCCTTCTAATTAATTATTCTTCTGATTGCAGGGTAACAAGAAAAATACACTTATCTTGGATAGTGGATGTTCAGGACACATGGCTGGAAATAAATTACTGCTGTCAGAATTTGAGAAGAAGGCTGGCCCAGATGTATCTTATGGAGATGGAAATGTATGACATACTCTGGGATATGGCAACTTGATAATTGGAAAAGTAGAACTAGAGGATGTAGTTCTGGTGGATGGACTGAAGCATAATCTTCTAAGCATCAGTCAAATCACTGACAGAGGTTATCATGTTATATTCTATGACTCACACTGCGAAGTTGTTCATAACAAGTCAAAGAAAATTGTCTTGATAAGATACATACATGGTAACATTTATGAAGTAAGGCTACATGAAAGTCTTGAAAAGGAAGCTACTTGCCTTATCTCTAAGGCATTAGTAGATGAGAGCTGGAACTGGCATAAGAAGCTCTCACATCTCAACTTCAACTCAATCAATGAACTTGCCAAGAAGGAGCTTGTAAGAGGATTGTCAAACATGCTATACTCAAGTGATTGTCTTTTTGATGCTTGCCAAAAGTCTAAACAAAGAAGAGTGTCTTTCAAAAGCAAAACATAATTCTCTATCTCTGACCCATATCACATGCTGCACTTGGACCTTTTTGGACCAGTGAACATAATGTCCATCAACAAGAAAAGGTACACACTTGTAATTGTTGATGATTTCACCAGATATACATGGGTCTATTTATTATACATGAAAGATGAAGCTCCAGAAATTCTTCTGGACCACATAAGGCAAATTGAAAATGGATCTACTGACAAAGTGAAAATCCTGAGAAGTGATAATGTCACTAAATTCAAGAATTCAAATATGGAGGAATTCCGCAAGTACAAAAGAATAGAGCAACAATTCTCAGCTCCTGGTACACCTCAGCAAAATGGTGTTGTTGAGAGGAAGAACAAAACCTTAATTGAAGCTGGCAGAACACTGCTAGAAGAAGCAAAACTACCCACTTACTTCTGGGCTGAAGCAGTAAACACAACATGTTATACTCAGAATGTCACTCTGATAAATAGACATGGTATTACTCCTTATCAAATGCTAAAAGAAAAGAAGCCCAGTCTTAAATATCTTCATGTATTTGGATGTAAGTGTTGGATTTTAATCGCAGCGGAGGCATGGTAAAACACTTTTACACACATAAAATCCAAATAAAAGCATATAAATCGTGGTAAAAATGAGGGGATCGATTACTAACCTTTAATATGCGATCCAAAAGCAACGTTCGGAGATCCTTAGCAGCTGCTCCTCAAACATGAAGCACTCCACTGGTATCCACCAAGAAAACGACGTTAAGGAGGAGGAGGAGGTGGAGAGAATTTGGTTTTCTGAAACTTTTGGGTTTTTGGGGTTCGAATGAAAATAGGGTCTATAATAGTATATTTATAGGCAAAATTTTCAGCTGAAATTTTCCCATAAATATTATTATTATTATTATACCATTTATTATTCTCATTAATAATTAAAACACCTTTTAATTATTAATCCTTTTTCTAAACACTTTAGAAACAATTCTCTCTCTTGATTTAATTTCCAAAAATTAAATCCTTTAATTAATAATATTAAGAACTTTTCTTAATTAATTTATAATCAATTAAATCTCATTTAATCAATTATTAAATTTGCCAATTAATTATTTATTTCATAAATAAATAATTATCAGCCATTATTAATTAATTCCTCCACCATTAAATCATTCTCTTTTTATGGTGTGACCCTGTAGGTTCAATATTAAACCGGTAGTAGAAATAAATAATAATAAAACTATTTTATCATTATTTATATAAATTCTTTAATTTATTAAATATGATTAATTAATTAATCACATTTATTCTACATCGTGAGGGATACTTCTCAGCATATCGCGACAATCCGGATAATATGAATTCACTGCTTAGAATATCAAGAACCTATTCAGTGAATAGTTACCGTACAATAAACTCCTTCTACCCTACAATGTCCCGATTAAATACAAGGCATGGATCTCGTGTCAAGCCTATCTAATTTAATCACTTGCTTACCATTTACTATGCGTAGTTCTATGCAAATTAGAAACTCCTTTCTAATTTCATTCAATCTGGCCAGAGATTTCTGAACTAGCATAAGTGGATCAGCCTTGAACATTCGCTTCCTTCACTGGAAGGGGTAGATCCTTTATTGATCATACACTATCGTCGTGTACAAATTCCTATACCCAGTAGAGCCCTAATAATTGTCCCTGGAGACTAAGAACTAAACCAAAGCATAGTTCAGTGTACACAAGATGACTATGATGACCTCAAGTCTAAGGATACTTGTACAACTATCACCATGTGAACAACTGCTGACACGTGAGTGAACTCCATCAGTTGTTCAGCTATGCGAGTCATGTTCAGTGAACTTATTCTATAATAAGCACCTACATACTAGCTATAGTGTCACCACATAAATGTGTATGAGAACAGACATCCTTCATAATGAAGCAAGCATAGTATGTACCGATCTTTGCGGATTATTAATTACTAGTTAGTAATCCTATGATCAGGAACTATTTAAGTTTAGAGTTATCATCTTTTAGGTCTCACTATTATGATCTCATCATAATCCATAAAAAGCTTTACTCTAAACTATGGTATATCTTATTTAAACACTTAAATAGATAGAGCCTGTAATAAAAACAAAACAAGTCTTTTATTAATATCAATGAAATCAAAACAGATTACACAGGAAGTTATTCCTAAATCCTAATTCATGATTGGACTTAGGACATATTCCTTTCAATCTCCCACTTGTACTAAAGCCAATCACTCTGGTATCTAATACCCATCTTGTCTTTATGACGATCAAAGTGACTTTCATAAAGTAGCTTTGTGAGTGGGTCTGCTATGTTTTTATGTGTGTCAACTCTAATTCAATACAATATAAGAAATGTTACCGCACTCCCACTAACCCTTTTGTAGACGCATGGTTCATCTACGTTTTTGATAAAATCAAACTCTTTGATTGTCTCATCAAAACGAATGTTCCATCTTTCGAGAAGCCTGCTTTAAACCACATATGGTTCGCAGCAGCTTACACACTAGGTTTTCATTTCTCTTGGAAAGAAAACCATCTGGCTAATTGCCATATCTCATAGTCGTAGTAAGCAGCAATCGCAAGCAAAATCCGAACTGATTTTAACAGGGCTACAGGTAAAAGGTTTCATCAAAGTCAATCCATTGCCTTTGTTTGAATCCTTTTGCCACAAGCCTGGTCTTATAGGTCTCCACCTGACCATCTGCTATAATCTATCTTTTGTATACCGTATACATAGATTCCATTCTGGATTTCATGGCACTATGCCATTTTTCTGAGTCAACACTACTCATAGCCTCATTATAGGTCACAGAGTCGTCATCATCAATGATCGACAACTCATTGTCATTCTCAATGACAAGGCCATATTTCCTCTCAGGTTGGCGAGACACTCTCCCTGATCTATGAATGGGCTGTTCCACAAAAGGTTGTTCAGTCAGAACAGGTATTTCCACTTGATCCGTAGTAGTTTGTGCTTCATGAACTTCATCAAGTTCAATTTTGCTCCAACTGTTTCCTTCAAGGATAAACTCCTTTTCCAAGAAGGTAGCCTGTCTAGAGACAAACACCCGATGATCGGTGTAAAAGTAATACCCTAAAGTCTCTTTAGGATATCCCATAAAACTACATTTTACGGATCGATATTCCAGCTTATCTGGGTCAACTTTCTTGACATAAGCTGAACATCCCCAAATCTTAACGTGTTTAAGACTCAGTTTCCTTTCTTTCCATATCTCATACGAAGTTTGAGGAACAGATTTTGGAAGGCACCATATTCAGTAAATATGCTGAGGTTTCCAATGCATAACCCCATAGGAATACTGGAAGATTTGCATAGCTCATCATGGACCGAACTATGTCTAACAAAGTTTGATTTCTCCTTTTAGATACCAATCTGGAGGAGTCCACTGGGAGATTATACCATTTACTTTGAGATAATCTAGAAACACTCCATTAAAGTATTCACCACCTCGATCTGATCGAAGAGTTATAATACTATATTTGGTTGTTTCTCCCCTTCATACTTATATTCTTTGAACTTTTCAAAGGCTTCAGACTTGTGTTTCATCAAACACATATCTGAATCTAGATCTATCATCTATGAAAGTAATGAAGTATGAAAATCCACCCATGGCTTGCTTAGACATTGGTCCACATACATCTGTGTGTACCATTCATAGCAAATTTGCAGTCCTCTCTCCATGTCTACTAAATGGAGACTGCAGTGCCACAATGAATTGAGATTTTCATCATCCCTTTTCTTTTATTAGTTTGTTCAATCTGAAGTAAATTATGTCACATTTATACAGGCCATTATTTAAAGTACCACGTCCATAAAGAATATTATCTCTAAGAATAGAACATTCATTATTCTCAATAATAAATGAAAATCCAGCCAAGTCTAACATGGGAATAATATTCCTCACAATCGAGGGAACAAAATAATAATTATTTAAAACAATAGTCTTGCCCGTAGGCATATGTAAATGAAATGATTTTACATCTTCAGTAGCAACTCTTGCTCCATTTCCCATCAGTAGAATCACCTCCTCTTCCTCAAGAGTCCTACTTCTCCTTAGTCCCTGCAACAAATTGCAGATATGAGAACCACAGGCGGTATCTAATACCCAAGTAGAAATTTTATTTAATGACATATTCACTTCTATCATGAACATACCTGAATCAGAAGCGGTAGTCTCACTACCCTTCTTCTTCTTCAATTCTGCAAGGTAAACCTTGCAGTTCCTCTTCCAGTGCCCCACCTTGTTACAGTGAAAGCAAACAACTTTGCTCTTGGGGTCTTCAGCTTTTGGTGGAACCGGCATTTTCTCACCTACTTTCTTCTTCTTGGAAGGGTTCCTCTTCCTTTTCTTAGGATTGGAACCTTCACCAATTAGAAGAACAGAACTCTTCTTAGGGGGGAAATTCGATTCTGCAGTCTTCAACATGTTGTGGAGTTCAGGCAGGCTGACATCCAACTTATTCATGTGAAAGTTCACAACAAACTGCGAGAACAAACTCGGAAGTGATTGCAAGACCAAGTCTTGGTTCAGCTCCCCATCCATGGCAAAACCAAGTTGTCCAAGACGTTCAATCAAATTGATCATCTTAAGTACATGGTCATTCACAGATGATCCCTCAGACATCATACAACCGAACAACTCCTTCGATATCTCATATCGAGCTGTCCTCCCCGCCACATCATACAACTCTTGTAGATGCATGAGGATAGTGTGAGCATCCATATGCTCATGTTACTTCTGTAGCTCAATGTTTATGGAAGCTAGCATGATGCATTGAGCAACATTTGCATCATCTATCCACTTACGATACACAACATGTTCATCATTATGTGCATCACTAGCAGGTTCAGTAGGCTTAGGTGAGTCAATCACGTATTCCAACTTCTCAATCCTGAGAACAATTCTCAAGTTTCGAAGCCAGTCAGCATAATTAGGACCAGTCAATTTGTGAGCATCTAGTATGCTCCTGAGTGATAGTGCAGAAGACATAACGTACAAAGTAAATCTGTAAATGATAAACACATAACAATACTTAGCAAATATTCGATTTCATTTTAAAACATTATATGAATCGGGTCTTTATTCATAAGTGGCTCCCACTAGTTTACCTAATTTATTCAACCCCCTACATGAAAAATTAAGCATTCATAATGCTAGTGGGAATAGGGATCCTACATTCCATTACACAACCCCGGCTGTGGCACGAAACGCCATGTAATGTTCAATAGGCAGATAACTCTTGTCAATTACATCTAATATTATTCCCTAATCAAACTTTAGCCTCTTGAATAATTGAGTCACGGCTGTGGCACGACAAACTCAATATTCTAAGTCAAGTCTAACCCAATATTTCGTACAATTGAATCAGTCCCCAAAGGCCCACGGTTGTGGCACGTAATGACCTTTAGATTCTTATTCAATGTACACATCTCTATGTTATAGACAAGTATTTCTTATTTTGAAATCAAAGCCCTCGGCTGTGGCACGAAACGACAATGATTCAAAAATAAGAACTATTTTTCTATCATGTTGGAAGGCTATGACCGACACAAGCCCGTTGTGTGATTGCCCAATTACTACTTGATATTATTTAATTTTAGAGGGATTATATTACGTTACAATCATAATCATATTATAAAGAGATTCTTCCTTTTAAATTAAAAATTTCAAATCAATAATCGATAATCAGATGATTCCCAGATCGGGTGGAGCATTGTCAAGAGGCGTCACTTAATAACCCTTTCTTACAGATAGAAATCTGTTGTTGACAGAATCATCCTTTCTCTCATATCAAAAATTCATATTCAATTACGTGTTTCATAAACACAAGAATCTCATGATTGTATTCATAATATTATTATTAAGGTTATGAAACAATTTCACTATACTAGGTTGTCTAACAAACGCCTTATGTTCATTTAAGTTCACCTAAATCTATCATCGTATGATAAACTAAGCATATATCACATATATAAACATGAATAAACATCAAGGTAGGCATGTTATATCATCTAGCACATTAGTCTAAGCATTATACATCTCTATGTATCACATGAAGCATTTAAAAGCAGTTAAAATAGTTAAAAACAGCTTTAAAACACTTCCGGAAATATAAACAGTTCAAAACTTTTATATAAACTAAAATTGATCACTCCATTAGATTCGTCTCGGAAAAACGAATCCAATGGTATATTGCACGCCCAAAACGGAGTTACGAAACTCCCAGAAAATCAAATTTAATGTGGACAGTCGGGCTGTAACGCATTACAGGATCGCGTTACAAGCCCTGTAACGCATTCCGGGGATGCGTTACAACCCTTTTAAGCCATTAAAAGGTGTAACGCATTCCGTGAATGCGCCACAAGGTGTAACGCATTCCCGGAATACGCGACACCCTTTTTTTTTCTTTCCTGCAGCAGCCGCCGTCTTTTTCCTCGAACAACGTGCCGCCTGACATTCTCTGTTCTGGTCTGTCTTTTCCCGTGCAATTCATCACAGCAGTATAGATATAACAGCAGATGCAAAATATATATATACTTACAATTTATATATATATATGATTTATTTAATTACGAATTTAATTGCAAGATCTTCAAAAATTCATAATAAAAAATCTATACATCATAAAATTATGAAAAAAATACCCAGACGATCTACAACACTTGTAGAACCCAGATCAATATTCAAAATTATTCAGAAAAACGATTTCTCATCAAACAAAATTAATCCATGATATAACTTGTAAAAATCATAATTAATTCATACAAGCACATAAAATTCTGAAATTTTTATCACAGATCTATATGCATACAACCTATGCTCTGATACCATTGTTGGATTTCAATCGCAGCGGAGGCATGGTAAATCACTTTTACACACATAAAATCCAAATAAAAGCATATACATTGTGGTAAAAATGAGGGGATCTATTACTAACCTTTAATATGCGATCAAAAAGCAACGTTCGGAGATCCTTAGCAGCTGCTCCTCAAACGAGAAGCACTCCACCGGTATCCACCAAGAAAATGACTTTAAGGAGGAGGAGGAGGTGGAGATAATTTGGTTTTCTGAAACTTTTGGGATTTTGGGGTTCGAATGAAAATAGGGTCTATAATAGTATATTTATAGGCAAAATTTTTAGCTGAAATTTTCCCATAAATATTATTATTATTATCCCATTTATTATTCTCATTAATAATTAAAACACCTTTTAATTATTAATCCTTTTTCTAAATACTTTAGAAATAATTCTCTCTCTTGATTTAATTTCCAAAAATTAAATCCTTTAATTAATAATATTAAGAACTTTTCTTAATTAATTTATAATCAATTAAATCTCATTTAATCAATTATTAAATTTGCCAATTAATTATTTATTTCATAAATAAATAATTATCAGCCATTATTAATTAATTCCTCCACCATTAAATCATTCTCTTTTTATGGTGTGACCCTGTAGGTTCAATATTAAGCCGGTAGTAGAAATAAATAATAATAAAACTATTTTATCATTATTTATATAAATTCTCTAATTTATTAAATATGATTAATTAATTAATCACATTTATTCTACATCGTGAGGGATACTTCTCAGCATATCGCGACTATCCGGATAATATGAATTCACTGCTTAGAATACCAAGAACCTATTCAGTGAATAGTTACCGTACAATAAACTCCTTCTACCCTACAATGTCCCGATTAAATACAAGGCATGGATCTCGTGTCAAGCCTATCTAATTTAATCACTTGCTTACCATTTACTATGCGTAGTTCTATGCAAATTAGAAACTCCTTTCTAATTTCATTCACTCTGGCCAGATATTCCTGAACTAGCATAAGTGGATCAGCCTTGAACATTCGCTTCCTTCATTGGAAGGGGTAGATCCTTTATTGATCATACATTATCTTCGTGTACAAATTCCTATACCCAGTAGAGCCCTAATAATTGTCCCTGGAGACTAAGAACTAAACCAAAGCATAGTTCAGTGTACACAAGATGACTATGATGACCTCAAGTCTAAGGATACTTGTACAACTATCACTATGTGAACAACTGCTGACACGTGAGTGAACTCCATCAGTTGTTCAGCTGTGCGAGTCATGTTCAGTGAACTTATTCTATAATAAGCACCTACATACTAGCTATAGTGTCACCACACAAATGTCTATGAGAACAGACATCCTTCATAATGAACCAAGCATAGTATGTACCGATCTTTGCGGATTATTAATTACCAGTTAGTAATCCTATGATCAGGAACTATTTAAGTTTAGAGTTATTGATCAGGAACTATTTAAGTTTAGAGTTATCATCTTTTAGGTATCACTATTATGATCTCATCATAATCCATAAAAAGCTTTACTCTAAACTATGGTATATCTTATTTAAACACTTAAATAGATAGAGCCTGTAATAAAAACAAAACAAGTCTTTTATTAATATCAATGAAATCAAAACAGATTACACAGGAAGTTATTCCTAAATCCTAATTCATGATTGGACTTATGACATATTCCTTTCAGTAAGTGCTTTGTTTTGAGAACTCATATTGATCAGCTTGGAAAGTTTGAATCGAAGGCTGATGAAGGAATCTTTGTTGGATACTCACCATCAAAAGCTTAACGAGTGTTCAATCTAAGAACACACACTGTAGTAGTCTCCATAAATATATCCTTTGATGATAAGAAGATTCCTTGTTTTGAAGAAGACACTCATAAAAGTTTAATCTTTGCAAATGAAAAGGCATTGTTGGAATCTGGATCAAACTTTAATGAACTGTCAAATCTTGATGATCCAAATCCTGACACTCCTTCAGATTCTGAAGATAATCATTATGCAAATGAGCCTACACAAGTTGAGGGGGAGCAACAGCAAAGGTCAGTTGATGATGTTAACACTGAAGAATCATCTCAAAGTTCTTCTCAATCCAATGGTGATTCAACATCAGAAGAACATGAGTAAAGTCCCAATATTTCATCATAAAATGACCCAACGGATTCAGAGGGAGCCTCAAATGCATTTGATGAGGCATATAATTCAGGGGGAACATCTAGTCTGAAGGACACTTCTCAGTGTCAGAAAATGGACTAAGGATCATACTTCTGATCTGATCATTAGAAATCCTGATGATGATGTAAAGACAAGAAGTGCAACTCAGAATGAATGTTTATATCATAATCTACTTTCAAAAGAAGAGCCAAAGAAAGTAGAAGAAGCACTCAAGGATGCAGATCGGGTTATGGCTATGCAAGAAGAATTGAATGAGTTTGAAAGAAATGAAGTATGGAAGCTGGTGCCTAGACCTAAGAATAGGTCAATATGGGCATAAAGTGGGTCTTTAGAAATAAGACTGATTCTGATGGAACAATCATCAGAAATAAGGCAAGAATTGTGGCAAAAGGATATTCCCAACAGGAAGGTATTGACTATGATGAGACATTTGCTCATGTTGCTAGATTGGAAGCAATCAGAATCTTCTTAGCATATGCTGCTCACAAGAAGTTCAAATTCTTCCAGATGGATGTCAAGAGTGCATTTCTCAATGGAGAACTTGAAGAAGAAGTCTATGTTGAACAACCACCAGGATTTGTGGATCCTAAACATCCTGACTATGTTTACAGAATTGATAAAACACTCTATGGACTGAAGCAAGCACCTAGAGCATGGTATGAAACCCTTGCTCAGTTTCTACTTGAAAGTGGATTCGTAAGAGGTACAATAGATAAAACTCTATTTTATCTGAATAAAGGTAAAGATTTGCTTTTAGTTCAAATTTATGTGGATGATATCATTTTTGGATCAACTAATCAAACACTATGTGATAAGTTTTCAAAGTTGATGCAATCAAGATATTAAATGAGCATGATGGGAGAGATGAGCTACTCCCTAGGCTTGCAGATTAAACAGACTGATACTGGCATCTATATCAATCAGTCCAAGTACACAATAAATCTACTGAAAAGTTTAATATGCAAGAAAGTGCAACTGCAAGTAATCCTATGGCAACTGCTATAAAACTTGATCCAAATGAAGGTACAACAATTGATGAGACAACCTACAGAGGTATAATTGGATCTCTGTTATATCTAACTGCTAGCAGGCCAGATATTATGTTTGCCACTTATTTGTGTGCAAGATTTCAGGCAAATCCAAGGGAGCCACATCTTATTGCAGTAAAGAGAATTTTCATATACCTCAAGGGTACTGTTTCTCTTGGACTTTGGTATGCAAGAGAAGCTGATTTTGCATTATATGGTTATTCAGATGCTGATTTTGCTGGATGCAAAATAGACAGGAAAAGTACATCAGGAAGCTTTCAGTTCTTGGGAGGCAGATTAGTCTCATGGTCAGCAAGAAGCAGAAATCTATTTCTACTTCAACTGCTGAGGCTGAATATATTGCAGCTGGGAGTTTCTATACTCAGTTGTTATGGATGAGAAATCAACTCATGGACTATGGATTATCATTCTAAAAAATTCCTATTTATTGTGATAATCAAAGTGCTATTGCTATGAAAGGAAATCCGGTGCAACACTCTCTTACAAAGCACATCAGTATCAGATATCACTTCATAAGAGAACATGTCATGGAAGGAACCATAGAGCTTCATTTTGTTCCTACTGATCAGCAACTGACTGATATCTTCACAAAGCCATTACCTGAAGCAACATTTACAAAGCTTGTGAATGAACTTGGTATGGTTAGTTGGGACAAGTAAATTTTTATTTCAATTTATATTTGATCAAATCCTGATGTATATTGATCAAATCCTTATATGTCCTAAATGTTGTATTCTTAGATATTAAGCTAGAAATATATGATGTATTATTTATGTGCATGTGAAATAAAATGTTTATTTGCTAAGTGTGCATGCATAATGTCATGATTATAATCAGTCTAGGGAACCGCGTCTTTTCAAGATATTATTTGGTTAAAGTCTTAAGTTAACTCTAGAGTTAATTTTTTTTAACCAAACCCTAGAGTCCCTCTCTATTACCAACTCTTTGGTTATTTAAACCAACACTCATCAGACTTCTCATTATTCTGAAACACAAACTCTCTAAATCTCTATCCCTTATCATATTTTTCTATCAAAAACATGAGCTTCTTCAACATGTTCTTTGATTATCCGACATTTACAGTCGAGTTTTGTTACAATGAGTGGGAACAGGAGTGACACATTTCTGCCATTCCTGATGAGATTTGGAGCTGGGTTCCACAAGATATCTATACTGATCTCTTCATTTTCCGGAGGGACTACTATCGCCATCTGGTTCGTATGGAAGAAGATCGTTTAGAAGCCATCCGTCAACAGGAATAAATTATCCGTCTTGTTGTGCTCTTCGTTGAAGACAGGAAGAAAAGGCTCTGAACATTCATCCCTCCTTTGGTCTTCCTGACTTATCTCCCTTTCCCCCCTTCTCATTATCATCAGCTTTGTCATGCTTCTTAAACCAAGGATGTTGATGTTCGCCATCTTAGACTAGGATTATCTTATAATCTTTTTGCATGTAATTTACAAATTTCATGAAATGTACTCTTTTGATATATTAATGAAATTTGTTTTTGCAAGATTTAGTCTTTGGTTATCTCGAATTATATGCATGTGAATGTTCTTATTGAAGCATGTTAATCTTTACTTCATCTACTTGTATTGTATTTTGTGATGATTGTATTGATTAAAATTGTGGTTGCTAATAATTTGTGATGCTTTGACAAACAAATGTTGAATTTGAATCGACATATCCTGAGTTAGTCAAATCCTGACAGAAGAAAGGTCTGAAATCCTGACGACAGGTCAGCACGTTCTAATTCATATTATTAGTGTTAATCAATCTCTGAGTAAGATTTATTGTTGCAATTAAGTGTCTCACTTAATTAATGATTAATGGTGGATTATTAAATAAACAAATTTCTACGGTTATGTCTTGATATAACTGTATGTATTTTGTATTTACTTCAGTAATTTCCTCCACCGTCAAACTCAATTACTCAGTAATTATTTCCTACTCGAACTCAAATTTGCTAAGTTACCTCATTCATGCGAGTGTGTTAAACCTATCTCTGAATAGTGAAGCTATAAAACCAGAAGAAATTCTGTGATACAATTCCTCATACACTTAGTTTCACTGTGAAAATCTCACGCTTACTCTCTCTCACAAGCTATTCACATCATGACAACGTCTGAAGTTTCACCACTCTTCAGTCAAATCACAATCATTCACGGAAACACATTTGGCACTAACAATTACTTAGCTCTACTTACACATCAGCAGCTACCATCATATTTTCATGATATTCAGGATTTTCTCCTTCTATGTCCAATTGGGTATGCTCTCACAAATCCTGTTAAGGTGTCATACAGGGCTGTAATGCAGGTCTGGAACACAGCTGTGGTAAATCCAACATATACTGGCTTTTCCTTTGAGTATAAGGACCAAAGATATGAAGTTGATGTTGACATTGTTCTTCAATCCTTGAGATTGCCTGCTCTTGATGGTTCTCCTGATACTCATACCAATGAGCAGTTGTTTGATATGCTAAGGACTTTAGGCTATCAAGGAGAAATCACAACCATTGGTAAACTGGTCAGGACCAAACTGAAAAGAGAGTGGAATTTTTTCTTTGACTGCATCAGTAGATGTTTCTTGAATAAGACAACTAACTTTGATGCTCTTCCATCCACTTCCCTAAGAATTGGGTACTCTCCTCTTAACTCTGGCAATTTTGATTATGGTAATACTATATTACAGTTCATAATTGCTAGGATAGCAGATGCTTCATGATTAATAGGGTATACTAGATTTTTACAACTGATTTTCACTTATCTATGCCCCAATGATATTTTTGATGATGATGAATTACTCCCTGTTTTTCAAATTTCTGAGAAAGCAATCACTGATCATATCAAAAAGGATGAAAAGAATAAATTTTCAGGACCACCCTTTCTTCCTAGAGAGGTCATGCAATTTCTGTTAAGAAATTGACCTATTCCTACACAAGTGCCTGCAAATCCTGATGCTGGCACCTCTGTCCCAGTTCCTAATGCTACGAATCATGAAATCACCCATCTTGTTTCTAACCCAGGCATTTCTTCTTCCAAACAGCAAACACAACAAGCCTCTAAATTAGCCTCCTTTGATGTCTCCCAAAAGACATCAACAAAGAAAAGGCTATTTAAGAAATCTCTCACATCAGGACAGAAAGCTAAACAAGTCTCACTGAGTGAGAGTGAGAAGAAAGAAGACTGCTTTCCAATCAGGAAAAGAAGACTGATCATTCAAGAAGATTCTGAATCAGATGATCATATGCCAATAGGGTCCCTGTCAAAAATCAAGAAATCCATTGATTAAAATCCTGATGACTTGATTGACACTACTGGAATCAAGGAGCCAATTACTGATGCTAGTGCTCTGCTTGACAAGCTTCCAGTAATTGAAGCAACTGTTGAACACAAGAAAATTGCAAAGAGTCAGTTGAAAAGAAGAAGTGAAGAAGTAGTTGGATATATCAGAAAGAAGAAGAAGACTCAGCCTCTTGACATGGATGTTAGTACACAAGAACCTAGGTCTCAAAGGGATTTAACAACTGCAACACATCCAATCACACAAGAACCATCTTCTCAAAAGGAAGATGTAGACACTGAGGATGCATAAATCATTGTTAATATTGCTCAGAGTGATCTTCTTACAGACTCTGTCCAACTACTCCAGGAAAAGCAAACTCATCAGGAGATACTGTCACGAGTGGATGCAATCATTGATGATCCTATTTTTGAGAAGAGCACACAAGAACCTTCACCAAGCATTGTTGAAGCAGCTCACATGTCTCAAACTCCACAAGAACCATGAGTTCAAAGTACTGATGCTGGTCTTTCAACTTCTCCTGACAGATCAAATCCTGATGATACATCAGCTCCTAATGAGAATCATCCTTCAACTGCACTAGCTACAATTGATGATCCATTACTAGTTGCTAGTTTGAAAAAGCATCCTGATGTGCTGTTTGTTCCTCCACTTTCATCACTTCCACTTGAGAAATCACCTTCAGGTATTGTTAACTTCTCATATATTCTCATGTTTGTATGATTACAAATAGTCTCTTATTTGAGGTTATGTCTATTTATGTGACAAGCATACAACTCTTCTCAGCTATCTCTTATTTCTTTGATATATGTGTGATTGAGGCTTTTTGTGAGACTGTGTGAAAAAAATGGAGAGAAAATATTTTAAGTGGAAGTCTCCTGGCAAAAGGAGAGGTAGTTTTGAGACAAGAATATTACAAGTTTTTTATTTACTTATAAAGTTTCTTCTGTGAGAATAATATTACTCTTAAAAGTAATATATTGTGTGAGAAGTGATGAGATCACTTGAAAAGAATAGAGAGATTTAGGTGTTACTATGTTTCTGTTTCAGGATCGCATCAGCCACATGCATCTCTTGCAAAAAGTCTGGATAAAGGCAAGGCAATTCTGCCTGATTCTGTACATTCTTCTGATGGCTTGTCTGACTCTGATAATGATAGTGATGACGATGATCCTGATACCACTCAGCTTAAGTCTGCAACTGATGCATCTAAGAAGTCCAATGTTGGTTCTTCTTCGTACTTCACTAAACATCCTTCTTATTACAATCCTGATGCTGAGTATTTCAGACAGACAGAATGGGATTATAAATGGAGACTTAGAAATACTTCTATCTCATCTACTGTTGGCCTGCAACACATTCATCGGGCCTATGATGAAATTCAAACTCCTGATCTGAAGTTGCATCTTAAGGCCTCAACCATTTCTGTTAAAGGATAACACTCTGAACTTGATGAAATGAAGAAGTCTCATGCTGGTGTCAAGACAGCATGGCCTCTATACTTTCCTCCTTGGAAGACAAGGTTTCTTCTATAGGTGACAAACTGGATGCTCTGTTTTCTCTTCTTTCAAATACTGATGCCAAAAAGGGGGAGAAGATAGTTGCTACAAAATGTACACCGGATTCTATTCAGACAAAGGATAAAGATATTGATGATGATGGTGATAAGAATAATCTAGTTACAGATGTTCAAATTGCTTCTACTGCTCAACAACTTCAACATTCCAAGAAGAATGATTCTTCAGGACAGAGGAAGTCTACTGGTGCTTATAAAGCCAAGCACAAGACTACTGATGGTGCTTCTGAGGATGATGACAGTACAATCTCAAATTTAGCAGAAGCTAAAGGGATGTTCTTTCCTTATAGACATAAGGAAACAGGTGAAGAGATTGTCTTGTACTACAAAGATAAGAAGTTTGAGCAAAAGAATGCTGGGAGTGCTCTTGGGTATATAACTGAAGAATTTCCCGATCTAACACCTGAAGAAGCAGTTATGCAACAAAAGGAGCTCTTGGCTCAAATTGAAGCTGAAGCTAACACTTCTAAAGGAAGAGGACAAAGAGGTGGTAGATCTGCAAGAGAAAGAGGTGGAATAACTTCTGAATTAAGGCAAGTGACTGCATTCAACTCTACTTTTCTGAATTTTCTATCCAAAGAAGTTTAGAAGCCAGAAGATTTGATTATACCAAGGAAGAAAAGATCAGCCACTGACATTGATCAAGCTGATATAGCAAATCAGAATGTAACTCCTGATGTAGACACAAATCTTGAGGTAAAAGCAGATCCTGATGCTGTGAACCTGATAACTGATTTTAACTCTGATGAAAAGGTGATCAAAGCATTAAATGAGTCAGCTCCCTCTCTAGTAATCACTCCTTATATTTTAGAGGATGATGAAAAAGAAAAGATTAATAGAAGGGAAGCTGATCAAGCATGCAAAGAATATTTGCATAGAGTTTTAAAATCAAAGAGGGAGCTATGGCATAAAGTAGAAGGGAAGACTGATGATTTGTCTTCAAACTTTGTTCCTCTCGGCAAGAAGAATAGAAGATGGAAAGACATCCATGTATTCAATTATTCTAAAGGATTCAAGCATGTTGAATTTGTGTTAGCTGGGTTAAGAAATTCTATCTCAAAACAAGAAGATTTTGATAAGTCCATCAAGAAGCCTTCTTGGGTGGTATACAATGAAAAACTGAAACTTATCAAATCTCGAACCAGAGGAGGCATTGGTCATTCCAGTATGGAGATCTTGGAATCTGATTTGCTGGATACAGATACTCTGACAGAAAATCTTGGTGAAAGAATTTCTCCTTCACATCTTAAGAAAGTTGAAGATGTGAAGATTGTTCATAGAAAGATAAATGATAATGATGTCAGAGTAGAGATTCTGTACTTTTTCAGAGATGGTAAAGTAAAAAGCTTTACGTTGCAGCAACTCTTAATGAAGAGTGTGACGGAATTGAAATGCATTCACTATCTTCTTAGAGTTGAGAACAAAGTCACCATAAACTGGTCTTCTATGATACTTGAAATGATCAGAAGAAGAGTCATCACAAAAGATGATAAATACAATGGTGATTATGTTCCTAAGTACAAAACTTATACTGGTGAAGAACTGCAGATGAAAAAGGGAGATACAGTGCTACAAGTTTTTCTCAACAGTCCTCAGTTATCCTTCAGTCCTGATCATGAAGATGTCAGTTTAAGCTTCATGTTCATTGGTGATCTTGAGATAAGAAAAAGCTCAATTTCTAAGTTAAGATCAGCTATCTATCAGCTTGGAAAAGACACTGAAGAGAAGAGAGAGTTGAAGAAAAAGCTTGTTAAATTCCTACAAGACAAGGAGGAAGAAAGATTAAAGAACTTTCTTGAAACAACTATCAGTTATCTGAAGATACTGAAGTAAGCTTTACTCCTTATACATTTTGTAGATTAGGTTTTGAAAGGCATATGTCATAGCCTATTTGTTTATTCGAGGATTTAACTCAACTCAAATAAGGATGTAACAAGTAAATAGTAGTTCTATCGTCAGAGAGATCTCTCATAGTAACATATGTCAAAGGATTAAGTAACATTGTTCGACTACAGACTTGAGGACTTAATTCACTGGAAGAAGCTCAAGAAATTGATCAAGCCTCAGTGATATAAATCAAGATTGTGGATTTAATCAAGTGACAGAGATCTCGTCAGGGTATCAATTAATTAGAAGGATTTAGTCTGAAGAAAATCAAGAGTATCAAGGTCAAGGCATGAAGAAACGTCACGGAAGTTAGTCACTCATGAACCAGACAGTACATCGAGTGTCAACATTGAAGTGATGGAATTGATTCATAATTGACAGTGATTTTCAGAAGATTTTCAGAAGAATGGTTGTTGCTCAAGATTAGTATTAATTCTCTATTAATTAATTAAGTCATATAATTTAATTAATAAAATAAATTAAATCTGCAAAGATTAATTTATTGATTAATTGAATTAATTGATTAATTAATTCAGAATTATTATTTGATTAAAATCTGTTTTAATCCAGCAAGACTATCTTTTGTATTAGCAAGACAATCGGTATGACAATCAATAGTCATACCGAAAGTCATGCTAGTGCATTTAGATTGTCTTGCCGAAAGTCCTATCAGTTCAATTGATAGTCCTACCGAAAGTCTTACCAGTTAAAAGGATTGTCATGCTGAGCTAAAAGGATTGTCTTGCCAATTAAAATCAAATGATTCAATATAAAGCAGAGCAGCTGTTTTTCAACAAAAAACAGAGCATTGAATATCAAATACAGAAGAACACAGAACAGAGAAAAACAGCAGTGAACTTATTGCAAATTTACAGATCATTTATTTCTAGTATTTATTGTTAAATCTAATCCACTAGAAATCCTTTTCTTGTTCTTGTGTAACTATCTAGCGGATCAAAATCCCTAGAACTTAATCTCAAATTGCATTTAGCATTTGATCCTTTTTATTACAAAAATAGAAAAAGTTCATGTCGAATTTATTCTAGATTTGGAATAATTTATTTGAGATTAATCCCTTCTAAACGATACTGTTGTTGTAACACCTTTCAAGTTTAATAATAGTTTTATTTAACTTGAATTTTGTTTCACTTTTTTATTCCGTATTTTATTCGATTAAACGGTATTGTTTGTATTGAACCCCCTTCTACAAACATATTGAGACCTAACACTTGGTATCAGAGCCTTCTGATTAACGAACAAATCAAGATCCTAGACTTTTGTGATTCTTTCACTCCTTGAATTTTTATTTATTCAAAAATTCATAATGACTACACAAAAAGTTGGAACTGTTAAAATTTCACTATTCGATAAAGAAAATTATGTTATGTGGAAGAAGAAGATGCTATTATTTTTACAAGTTGCAAATTCCAAATATCTGGAAGTGTTAAAGAAGGGTCCAAAAATTCTGATGGTTATTGAACCAGATGTAATAGAAAATGATGTGGTGATTACCAAATCTAGAACTTATGTGAAAGATCCTGAGGATTTTTCTCCTGCTGAAAAAGAAGAAGCCTCCCTGGATGCTAGCCTTCAATTAATTTTAGTAGATTCCCTTGATCCCTTGATGAATAGACATGTGATGAACTGCAAAGATTCCAAACACATCTGGGAAACTATTGAGGTGATTAATGAAGGCACAGAGGAAGTTAGGGAGAACAAGTTAGAAATCCTAACCTCTGAGTATGAATACTTTAAATCCAATCCAGGAGAAGGAATCACTGAAGTGTTTGAGAGGTACAATGCATTGATCAACAACCTGAACATTAATGGTAAATACTATTCCATCAGGGAGGTCAACAAAAAGTTCCTTTTAACACTGCCAACTCATCTCGAACATAGAATCACTGCCATAAGAGAAGCAAGAGATCTGAGTGAGATTTCTTTGGAAAGGCTCTATGGTGTATTAAAGACTTATCAGTTGGAGTAGATTCAGTAGAAGGAAGTCTACGGAAAAGGAAGAGTGGTCAGCACGTCTACTGTTCTAGTAGCTGAAGAACAACAACAACAACCACAATATCAACAACAATCTCAACAGTCAGAAAGAATGGTACAGTCTTCCAAGGTTGAAGAAAATGTGATAGTAGCAGAATTTGATCCTCCTACTACAAATCAATCAGGAGATGATTTTTATTACTTGTAAGAACTGGAGCAATTGGAAGATGAGTCAATGGCCCTGATTGTCAAGAGATTCTCCAATGTCAGATTCAAGAGGAATCCCAAGTTCAAGTACAAGTCCAACTACAACAGATTCCAGAAAGGTGGATCTTCATCCTCTAACACCAACAGTGGTGGGTACAAAACAGGGATGGTTGATCGAAGCACCATTCGATGCTTCAACTGCAATGAGTTGGGACACTTTGCCACAGAATGCAGGAAGCCAAAACAAGTTAGGAAGAACTCTTATGATTCTAATCAGAAGAGTAAATCTGAAAGGGCTTACCTGGCAAAGGGAAGAAGCTGGGATGATACTGACAGTGAAGATGAAGAAGTTGGGAATCTTTCTCTCATGGCTAGTGATGCAAACACCTCATCATCAAGAAAAGAGGTAAAATTTACTGATGCTGAATTAGTTTATCATCTAGGAGGTTCCTTAGATTGTGCTCGTCGTGATAATGAAATGTTAAATCAACAAATCAAAGACCTTGAGAAAGAGGTCAATAAATTAAGACTTGTGCACATTAATCAAGATAAATTAAAAGAACAAGTACCTTTTCTAGAGAATAGAGTTGACTGTTATAGACAACTCGAAACTATTCTCAAAGACAAGATCACCAGTCTTGAGGCTAAGGTTAAAGCTTACTTTAATTCTTGTTCGAAGTCCAAAGAGTTTTACAATAAGCAAGCTGTTAATCAAACATCTGAAATAGGTTATGATTACAATGTTGCTATTGGAAAATTATGCATAAACTCCCCTCCTCATGTCTGTGCTAAAGGTAGGGAAGTACCACATGTGCTTAAGGGTGTTGATGAACCCCTCTATAAAGAATCAATTGCTGAACCATTTGATGAGACCTCATTTATTATTCAAGAAGAAATCCGTGCTGAAGATCTTGCTAATGAGAAAGCTGTTTCCAAGTCAAGTGTGTCAAAGGTTCCAGTCAAAGTTGTGAAAGCAACTGAGACTAACTCAGACACACATGAGTTGGATAACACAAATGCCATATCTACCATGCATAAGTTGCCTATTGTTAATCCCTCTCATAAAGCATATGGTGTTCCTGATTGTATGTCTTGTGCTTTTAATTTGATATATGCTTATTTTAATGGTAAGCATGTTTCTAATGATAAGACTACTCCTCGTTAGCATGTGAATAATAGGAAGCATGATAGGTCTAAGACTGCTAGTCCTCCTAAAGCTAGAAAGGAGACATTTGTGCCTAAGCCTAAACAAAAATTTGTCAAGGCTGTTCACAAGGTCAAATGTCCAGTCATTGAGAAAGTTGAGAACATTAAAGTTAAGAATGTTGTTTTGCCTGATAAAGGCCAATTTTACAAGTATGCCGGACCCAACCAAGCTTGGGTTCTGAAGAAGGTCTAATCCATTTGTATTGTAGGGCATTAAACTGGTACAACCGGTAGTGTGGATTCTTGACAGCTGATCGTCAAGACATATGACCGGAGATAGAGCCCTGCTATCAAATGTGGTTGAGAAAGCTAGCCCAGTGGTTACCTTTGGAGATAACAGCAAAGGTTTAACTGAGGGATATGGCTGTTTGCTAGTTGGAAATGTTATCATTGAAAATGTGTATGTTGTGCAAGGACTTGAACACAATCTGCTTAGCATTAGTCAGTTCTGTGACAACGGCTACAATGTTTTATTCGACAAGTTGAAGTGTCAGATTCTGCACAAGAAAAATGAAAAACCCTCCTTGATGGGAATCCGGAAAGGAAATCTGTTCGTAGCTGACATGAACTCTGGAAGCAATCCTGCAGTCAATTGTTTCTATGCAAAGGCATCGTCAGATGAGAGTTGGCTATGGCACAAGAGACTTTCTCATCTCAATTTCAAAACAATGAATTCTCTTGTCAAAAGAGAATTGGTCAGAGGTCTGCCTCAGCTGGAATTCTCCCCAGAAGGACTATGTGAGGCTTTCCAGAAAGGAAAGTCAAAGAAAGCAAGTCACAAAGGCACTAACACATCCTCCATAATTGGTGTTCTGCAATTATTGCACATGGATTTATTTGGACCAGTTAATGTTCTTTCGATGTCAAAGAAGTGTTACTGTCTTGTGATAGTTGATGATTATTCCAAGTATACGTGGGTTTTATTCCTTCACTCTAAGGATGAAACACCACAAGTTATTATTGATCATATCAAGTTGATCGAGTTTGATTCTAATGTCCATGTTAGAGCAATAAGGTCAGATAATGGAACAGAATTCAAGAATTCACTTCTCAATGGATTCTGTACAGACAAAGGGATTACCAGACAATTTTCAGCTCCTAGAACCCCTCAACAAAATGGAGTGGTAGAAAGGAAGAATCGTACATTGATTGAAGCTGCAAGAACGATGTTAAGTGAATCAGGTCTTCCAATGTACTTTTGGGCTGAAGCTGTCAATACTGCATGTTATACTCAGAATCGAACTCTAATCAACAAAGACTTCATGAAAACTCCTTATGAGATTATGAATGAACAGAAACCTTCCATCAAATACTTTCATGTATTTGGTGCCAGATGCTTCGTGCTCAAGGATGGAGATGATCGTCGTGGTAAATTCGAGGCAAAGGCATATGAGGGTATTTTTGTTGGATATGGAAGAAGATCATACAAGGTGTATATCATTGATCAACACAAAGTAACTGAAAGTGTCAATGTTACATTTGATGACACTAAACTCCCTAGTATCCAAACTGAAGATCCTTCTGAGAAACTGAAGTTTGATGATATGTCAGATTCAGAATCAGAACATGATCAAGAACCTGAGGTTGTTGCTGGTGAAGAACCTATTAATCATGATGATACTCAAGGTAATGGTGATGGAAACTTTGGCAATAATGGAGATACCACTGCTACTGACGGAGAATCTTCAAGTCAACATGGCAACAACTCAGGGGGAGATGCTGAAGGATCAACTAGTAGGACACAACATCCCAATGAATTTCAAGGCGAATCATCAAGATCAAATCTTCCAAGACAGACTGTCTGGAATAAAGCTCATCCTTTTGAGTTGATTATTGGTGATCCACATGTTAGAGTCAGAACTAGACGTGCTACTCAAAATGAGTGTCTGTTCTCAGGATTTATTTCTGAGATGGAACCTAAGAAGATTGAGTAAGCACTGACTGATCCAGATTGGGTGATTGCTATGCAAGATGAACTCAATCAGTTTGAACATCAACAAGTCTGGAAACTGGTACCTAGACCTACACAGAAGAAAGCTGTTGGTACTCGGTGGGTATTCAGGAATAAACTAGATGAAGATGGTGTGGTTATAAGAAACAAAGCAAGACTGGTAGCTAAAGGGTATTCTCAAGCTGAAGGCATTGATTATGATGAAACCTATGCTCCAGTGGCTAGACTAGAGGCCATCAGGATATTTCTGGCATTTGCAGCATTCTCTAACTTTAAAGTTTTTCAAATGGATGTCAAGAGTGCCTTTCTGAATGGAAAGCTGGATGAAGAGGTATATATAGAGCAACCTCCTAGTTTTGAAGATCCAGATCATTTGGATTTTGTCTACTTTCTTTTCAAGGCTATCTATGGACTCAAAGACTCTCCGAGAAAATGGTATGACACTCTCTCTGAATTTCTTATTGAAAATAGCTTTATTAGAGTTGTCATAGACAAAACTCTCTTTTCTAAAAAGCATAAGAATGATACTATATTAGTCCAAGTCTATGTGGATGATATAATATTTGGGTCTATTAATGATAATCTCTGTAAGAGATTTGCTAAGTTAATGCACAACAAATTTGAAATGAGCATGATGGGAGAGCTGAAGTTTTTTCTTGGATTACAAGTAAATCAAAGGTTAGATGGAACTTTTATTTGTCAATCCAAGTATCTCAAGGAACTCCTCAAAAAGTACAATATAAAGGATTCTGCATCAGCAAGGACTCCGTCAACTACAGCTGTCAAGCTTGGACCATGTGAAAACTCCATTAAGGTAGATGTCACAAGCTACAGAGGTATGATTGGCTCGTTACTCTATCTTACTGCAAGTAGACCAGATATTATGTATTCCACATGCTTATGTGCAAGGTTCCAAGCGGATCCTAGAGATATTCATCTCGTTGCTGTTAAACGAATCTTTAGATATCTTAAGGGAACACCAAATCTAGGTATTTGGTACCCTAAAGAATCTAGTTTTAACCTTGTTAGATATACAGATTCAGATTACGCAGGAAGTGTTGTTGATAGTAAAAGCACCTCAGGGAGTTGTCAATTCCTAGGTAGCAGACTAGTCTCATGGTACAGCAAGAAACAACAAACAGTTTCAAATTCAACGGCCGAGGCTGAATATATTGCTGCTGGAAGCTGCTGTGCTCAGATATTGTGGATTAGGAATCAGCTACGGGACTATGGCTCTGTATTGAACAAAATACCTATTCTATGTGACAATACAAGTGCAATAGCCATCACCAACAACCCTGTGCAGCATACAAGGACCAAGCACATTGACATCAGGTATCATTTTATTAGAGAGCACATCATGAATGGTACTGTTGAACTATTTTTTGTTCCAACAGAAGAACAAATAGCAGATATTTTCACTAAACCTCTTGATGAATCCACATTTACCAAATTAGTTGGTAAATTGGGTATATTGAATAGCTTTAGTGATTAAACTTGTGAATATCTGAAATCTGTTCTTGAATGAATTTATAAATGAATTTTTCATAAATGAAAAATTCATTTGCAAATTTATTTTATCATTCTTGCTTATTTCTATGTAAGTTTTATTATCTTATCTTATTTTATATATTCTACTTGTTAATTTTAATATCTCAGAATATTTTATTTTCTCTAAAAATATTTTTCTATGAATTTTATTTGCTAAAATTCAACAGAAATCTATTTTTGGAATAAAATATAATTATTTCTAAAATATTGCTTTTGTTTTTGTAAATTTATTCTGTAAACTGTAAGTGTTAATTCTGTTTGTAATTGTTTTATTCTGTATCTGTAAACCTTCTGCAATGACAATCGGCAAGACAATTGAAATTGTCTTGCTGAAAGTCATTTTAGTATATATATAAATATTTAGTTTATTTTATACTAGAATGACAATCGGCAAGACAATTGAAATTATCTTGCTGAAAGTCATTCCAGTACATATAAGTGTTTATTTTTAAATTCAGTTTAATTTTATAACTGGCAAGACAATCGGTATGACTATTGATTGTCATGCCAGTAATAAAATTTATTTCAGATAATATTTGTTTTTATTTAGTACTGGTATGACAATCGGTATGACTATCAGATTGTCGTACCAGTTATATTATTAGTATTTTTTGTTTTCTCAATTGCCTGGTATGACAATCGGGAAGACAATCGGTATGACTTTCCTCGATTGTCATACCAGTTGTTCTACTTAATGCTTTTTTGTTTTGTTTCGTAAATCATTTAGTTCAGTCTTTCAAAATTCCAACAATTTTCTCTCTTATTTCTCTCTCTCTCTCTCTCTGTTCGATCTTAATCAAACCTCCATTGATACTTCTTGCTCGAGTTTTTACTCAGCAAACAAAACTTCACTCCTGTGATATATACATACACGTATATACATACATAAGTGTTGTCCAATTTTTATTTTTAAATTTTCACTTCATTTTTGTTCCCCTCAAAATCAGTGTTTGTTTGTTTTTGGGTATTTTTAGTTTTTTTTTGTTTGTGTCTTGTGCGTTTTTCAGATCTTTTATTGTGAGTTAAGAACATTAACGAGATACATTACTTTCTAAATTTTTCGGATATAATTGATTAAATTCGAATTATTAAATTAATTTAATTAATTCGAATTTTCTTAATATTACTCTTAAAATTCTGAAAGTGTGTGTTATATTATTTTTTTTAATGGCTCTCAATTTCCAAATTGTCTCGCAAAATCTTGTTGGTTATTTTAATCCAGATAAATGTGATGTGGAAAAATTTAAGCCATGGATTAAATTTTTAAATGACCATTCGATTGTTAGCTCTGCTATTAAATCAAATGTGATTTTAAATGTTGATCTGCTCAGACTGATTTGCACAACCTCTACTGTGGCCGATGATTTTAAATCCTTTTCATTCACCGTGGCAAACACACAGTATGTAGTTGATGAAACAGTCGTCAATCGTGCGTTAAATTTTCCATTGGACAATTTCTGTAATTTGCCCTCTGAAAATGATATTTCAAATTTTTTCCATGCTATTCACTATCAGGGGCTGATTAACTTAACCAAGTTGTCCAAATCCAATTTGGTTTCTGAATGGGATATTTTCTTTGATACACTTTCTAAAGTATTTGCCAACTACACTAAATCCAACTTTCACAACATCACTTCTACTCTGCAGTATATTGGTCTTGCGGTTGTTTTCAATCAAAGGATCAATTTTGGCAAACTACTTTTACCCATTCTTCTGAAACGTCTCACTACTGCTTTACGTGATCATTCTACAAATCGTAGGGTTGCATGCTACTACGCTCGTTTTCTCATGCTCATAGCAGAACATCTTCTCTCACCTGAGCATAAAGCTCTTTTTGCTAACTCTTCAGTAACTGTACCCCCTACAGTAAGCAAAAAGATTTACACTCGCCAAGACACAACCTTCAAATTCATGCAAGTTCCAGTATTTGTATCTGCTTTCATGGCCACTTACATTCCTTTACCTATTTTCAATCTTCCCGGTCATGAACAACAAGCTCTACCTCCAGTGGTTCAAACCACCCAGGCTCAAACATCATATGCTCTTCCTCTGCAGGTAACAATTCCTCAAACTCAAACTATTCCTACTTCTGTTGAAAGACCCCCAGTGGTTGATAGGACTGACCATGAAGTTGTAGAACCACAGCTTCAATCCCAGGTCATAGAGCCAAACACAGAGTCACAGCCTATCTCAATCTCTCCCCCACTGTCTAAAATGTTTCCTAGAAGGTTAGTAGGAAGTAGTATGTTGGTGGATGTGAATGAACCCTCAGCTCTGCCTCCTCCCAAGAAAAGAAAAACATTTACTGAGGCATCCGAAAGCCCATCCTTGTCCTCCCAACAGGACATGGACTTTGATATGGCCACTGAACAGTTACTAGATACATTCTCTCAACAGGATGAATCTATTGAAATTCGCCATAGGGCCATGACATCCTGTACTGAGTCAAGCACAATTTCATTACTCACAATGGAAGCATACAGACCAATAGATGATACTCAGGACACGGAGCGAGGAGTGTACATTGAGTCGGTTACAGTGCCTGCCATAGTTACGGCAGAAGAGCAGTCACATGCTTCTGAGGGAAAATCTGACTCTCGGCCACCTTTAATAGAGTCATTTTCTCCCCTCCCAGATCCAACACCTCTGACTCCCTCACGGGATTCTCCACTCGCAGATTTATCTGGAAAAAGTGGAGGGAAACTCGGTCAATCTATCCTTGAAGCAATTCAGACATCTATTTCACATGAAAAGATAGATTTGACTGAGGATCGGGACTCGTGAATTCCCATTGCACCACCACTGACCTCTCTTGAAGAGGCTAGGGTGATTTTAAATATAGGTACAGAAGATCAGCATCAGGAAGACTCCTCACGAGCAATAATATTGAGAGATACACAAGCACGTAAGTTGAGTGAATCAAACAGGAGAGATATTCAGGTGAGCGCACACACAGACACAAATACTGAAAATCTGTTAGCTCAAATTGCTGAACTGAAACAACAACTTGCAAAAAGTCAAGCTGAGGCTCAATCATTCAAAGCATAAGTGGTTGAACGGTCTTCTTCTTCCACCTCTGTCAATAATCAGCTGGCTCTCATCAGGACTGAAATATCATATTTGAAGACATCTGTTGTACCAAAGCTTAACTCAATCTAGGCATCTCCAACGTTATCAGCTGAAGACATTTCAAACTTCTGCTCTCTCCATACAAGATTGACTTCTCTTGAAGACTTGGTTGAAATGAATCATTCACTGGATTCCTCCAGATTTCTGAAGATAGAGACGGGCATGGAACATCTCAATGAAGGGATGAAGCACTTGTACTTCATGATCAAAAATTCTCACTGCCCTAATGAAGAGCAAAGGACTTTCTTTGAAGGGCCGTCTGGTGGAGGCTCAGGCTCTGGAGGTGATGGAGGTCATGGAGGATCTAAGGGAAAGTCTGTAGAGGATTCCTCAACTAAGGGGGAGAAGAAAGGGATAAGTGGAAAGGGAAAAGAAAAAGATTCTTCTGCTGGAGGCACAGGCAAAGCTGATGATGTCTACTATAGTGGAGAACAGGATGACTTTGATATTTATGATGTTCTCACTGAATCAGTCTTGGAAGATAAAGATGGTTTCTTTAAAGCTGAGGAGGAAAGTGATTTTGAAGAATGGGAAGAGGAAGCTCTAGTGGATCCTGTGTTTGAGAAAGAGTTTCAGCAGCAACAGTCAGAGTTGAAAAGAAAAGAAGTTGAACTCAAAAAGGTATCCCAGATCATTGATATGAGGAAAAACATTGAACGAACAGAAACTCTTGAAAAACAACGTCTTCATGACATTAAAGCTAAAGAAAGGAGAAGAGATGTCAGACTGAAGATTGGTGAAAAATGGGATGAAGCTAGGAGAGTACCTGATATGCCTCAGCTGAGCACAAACAATGATAGGCAGTTTCTACATCTTCTGGACAAGATGGAGATCTCTAATCCAAACAATAACATGTACATGAATGCTATAAAGACTGAAGTCTCAAGGATCACAGCTGCCTTTAACAGGTCTCTAAATAAAATGAGCATATTTTTATATTGTCAGAGCGAATGATCTTCCAAGGTATCACTTCATCTGTTTGAGAATCGTTCTTTATCAGAGATTTGGGTTCTTCTCAACAAAGTCAAAAGAAGCTCAGAATTGAATGAAGTTCTTCGAGAAAGGCTCAAAGAGTTTGCCAGCAGGGCTAGTCCTCAAGTGGTCAACAATCCTCATCAGGTAAGATTCTTGAAGTCTAACTGCCTTCAAATCTGCCAGCTCGATTCACAATCTCTTAAAGACTACTCAGCTAAGCATCTTGTCTGGATGGAACATCACTTAAGAACTGCTGAATATTCATCCATGTTGAAAACTCAAGCAGCTGATCTGATTCAAGCTTATTGTGAAAAGAATATTAAAAAGTACAATCAGTTCAAGAATAAGCTAAAGTCAGTTGGAGTTCAACCAGTCAGGCCAGCCAGCTTCACTTCTGAAAAGGATCGTGTCTTTGACAAGGAGTCGCTTCAAGATTTGGAAGAAGGTGAATTCGGAAGGGAAGACAACTGAATTCAATTAGCTCAAACTTAATGTAATATGATTAGAGCTTTATGAATCAAGATAGACTAATGTAGTTATATGTTCAGACTAGAGGAACATCTATCTTGTATTCACTTGTAAATTTCTTTTGGAATCTGGAAAATGTTAAATATAATCCAGAACTTTTCTGCTATTTACTTTGCATTACTGTTTATATCTTTTTCTTATTTCTTAGTTGAGTTATTCCCTAGGTATTTGTTGTTATTGTCTAACAAACAAATAGGGGGAGATTGACAGGCATATGTCATAGCCTATTTGTTTATTCGAGGATTTAACTCAACTAAAATAAGGATGTAACAAGTAAATAGTGGTTCTATCGTCAGAGAGGTCTCTCATAGTAACATATGTCAAAGGATTAAGTAACATTGTTCGTCTACAGACTTGAGGACTTAATTCACTGGAAGAAGCTCAAGAAATTGATCAAACCTCAGTGATATAAATCAAGATTGTGGATTTAATCAAGTGACAGAGATCTCGTCAGGGTATCAATTAATTACAAAGATTTAGTCTGAAGAAAATCAAGAGTATCAAGGTCAAGGCATGAAGAAACGTCACGGAAGTTAGTCACTCATGAACCAGACAGTACATCGAGTGTCAACATTGAAGTGATGGAATTGATTCATAATTGACAGTGATTTTCAGAAGATATTCAGAAGAATGGTTGCTGCTCAAGATTAATATTAATTCTCTATTAATTAATTAAGTCATATAATTTAATTAAGAAAATAAATTAAATCTGCAAAGATTAATTTATTGATTAATTGAATTAATTGATTAATTAATTCAGAATTATTATTTGATTAAAATCTATTTTAATCCAGCAAGACTATCTTTTGTATTAGCAAGACAATCAGTATGACAATCAATAGTCATACCAAAAGTCATGCTAGTGTATTTAGATTATCTTGCCGAAAGTCCTATCAGTTCAATTGATAGTCCTACCGAAAGTCTTACCAGTTAAAAGGATTATCATGCTGAGCTAAAAGGATTGTCTTGCCAATTAAAATCAAAGGATTCAATATAAAGCAGAGCAGCTATTTTTCAACAAAAAAAGAGAGCATTGAATATCAAATACAGAAGAACACAGAACAGAGAAAAACAGCAGTGAACTTATTGCAAATTCACAGATCATTTATTACTAGTATTTAATGTTAAATCTAATCCACTAGAAATCCTTTTCTTGTTCTTGTGTAACTATCTAGCGGATCAAAATCCCTAGAACTTAATCTCAAATTGCATTTAGCATTTGATCCTTTTTATTACAAAAATAGAAAAAGTTCATGTCGAATTTATTCTAGATTTGGAATAATTTATTTGAGATTAATCCCTTGTAAACGATACCGTTGTTGTAACACCTTTCAAGTTTAATAATAGTTTTATTTAACTTGAATTTTGTTTCACTTTTTTATTCCGCATTTTAATTGATTAAACGGTATTGTTTGTATTCAACCCCCCTTCTACAAACATATTGAGACCTAACAGTTTTGGCATCATTGAGAATGGAATTTATGCTTCATTGCATTAAGCATAAATTGGGGGAGATTGTTACATATTGAATTCTCAATGATCAGAAGAAGCTCAGGATCTGGTTGTTCGGATGTCATCAGGATCTGATGTACCATCAGGATTTGGTATGTCATCAGCATTTGTATGACATCAGTATTTGAAGACAGTCAGCATTAGAGGATTTATTATATTCCTTATAATGTGGAACATATATCTGTTACGTCTGAGTTGTAGGACTTTATCTGTTTAGTTTAAGATATGTATCAGTTTCAATTAGTTTTTGATAATGCATATCTTAGATTAATCTGTTGTAGTTGTGTAGTATATAAACACAGTTTAGGTCATCACTTAGAGGAATCACACTCGAGGATCATTCGACCAGCTCTCAAGAACATCAGTATTTCTTGAGAGGATTTTGTAACAGTTTTTATCAGATTTATAAAAAACTGTTATATTTTATTATTTGTTCAAAACATTAATACAATTGTATCTAACCCCCTTTAAACAAATGTATCTTTACTGGGCAACAACTAGTATCTATCACATTGGCCAAATATGTTTCACAATTCTTATGCAATAACTTCTTCGCTTGATTTATTGTTAAAACTTCTTTTCTTGTTTATTTCCTTGAAATAATACCTTCTTCTTTTTATCCCATATCTGAAGTTTCACTTTTCTATTCTTACAATCGATCTGGCGTTATTTTTTGATAACCAATCCATTCCTAGGATAATATCAAACTCTCCCAACTTAAAATGTGACGGCCTCAACCCCGGGGTCAGGAGTTGACGTCACCAAACACAATTTCCAAAAATATAAACAACAGAATTATTATTAGAATATATTAACTTAACCCCAAACCAAGATCCGATCCAGGTTCAAGTATAATTCAGATTCTTAATATTACAAACTCTTTATTCACTATCTACGACACACTAACTTTATTCAGCAACTCTTCAGACCTCATGGTCTGATACGAACTACCTCAGAGGAGCCAGGTCCAGTAGGGGAGGGAACACGGGTCGGTCTAACTGATCTTCTAGGCATCTGTGAAATGTACATAATAGTTTAAAAGGGTGAGCATAATCGCTCAGCAGTACCAAATATGAATACAGATTAAAACAGTAAAGTAACAATAATGGGAACAGAGCTGTAATCACGATATCAACATTTCATAATGATAATCAAAGTAACTGGATATCACTAATTAGCATGCTTTATAAAATCAAAATTATAGTGTGCTGCGTAATACCAGAGTCCAATTTTAGCATGCTAACCATTTTACAAAACCGATGTATCAATCAATCATGCTTTCATATAATTCACAAATCCCAATCAGATACATAGCGGATATGTGAAGACAGCTGATCAGGCTATAAACACCAGACGGCTCTAACTGCCATCCCATTTACCTGTTCCGGAACTCAGAGACTAGCTAGGTCTCTGACCTACTCGACTAATCGGTTTTATAATGCGCGCAACCGAATTAGCCTCTTACGCCACCTCAATAGGCCTACTCTTGCCCCAATGTATCCCATATCTGACCGTTTTATCCAGTTTTCAAAAACACTTGTACCTATCTCATTTTCAAAATCATTTATCTAGCCAGCACACATATAAAATCTGTTTCGCAAATCATTTCATTTGAGACAGGTACCTTTCGAAGTTACTTTTCCCCAAAACAATTCGAAAACAGTAATTTTATAACTACAGGAGATACGTAACTTAAAACATTTCTGTTCCATTACGAGAATAAAACATTTAGCTATCCATATACACTGAACCATAAAAGAATGGTCAAGGGTACTTGCCTTGCAACGCTTTACAAACCCTAATAGATTTCACGTTGACTTCGATCCTGGAACGACTCGATTGGGATCTACAATTACATAATACCCTAATTAGTTATGCCGAAATGCTTGATATCCTCAAATCCTAATAACCCAAATCCGACAACCCGACTCGTATTATTATTATACACACAAACCCGTAATCACATAGTCACATAGTCGGAAATATTGTTAGGGTGACACATAAATATATTTTTTTGAACATATTTTTAGGAAATTTTGGCAGCATCTTCTTTATTTATAAGACTACCCGTCGATTGCAATCGACGTCAACAATTCTCAACCATCCACAATATTATTTTATCCTTTTATACAACTTACACTCCAATACCAATCACAATTAATTATTTAAGTCCGAAAATATTTTACGAAAAATCATTTTATTTATTTATAAAATTTAGGACTCAGAACATCATCATCACCGTCCACCGTCGACTCACCGAAGTTCATCGTCAACGGCGGCACAATTTATTGGCGCCCGATATGATACGGGTTCCCAAATAAATTATACCGATTAATATTATTTCCCGCAACGAAAGTTTTAATTTCACGAATACTAATCATTTATTTTCCTGCAGAAAAGAAAATAGTAATTAAAATTATAACAGTTAGCCCACTGCTTTCAAAGCCCAGCCCAACAGTCAACCCAACTGCAAGGCCCAACAAAGAAACCAAGCAACAGAGAACAGAACGGAGCGCCACACCCGCGGCCGGAACACGGCAACACACGACCACCCACACACACCAATACACCAACACACACACACATTCACACATACACATATTCACACACACATATTCACACATACATACACAATCATGCACACATAAATATATATATAAAGGAATGAATCGACTAAAAATCGAACAGAAGAACCGGAAGTAATTACCGGAACTGGAGGCCGGAGAATGACCGGGAAAAAGGAAGAAGAAAAACGGAAAGGAAACGAAGTGAATCGGAGAAGAAGAAGCCGAGAGCACAGGGCAAAGAAAAAAAAACAACCGAGATAAAAGAATAAGGTTGAGGGAGTGTAAGATGCTGTGAACACGTGTCCTGCAAAATTGGATACGTGTTAACTTCTTAATATAAGTTGTTAACACGTATCCCTGAATACTTAGGGGCTCGATTTTAACCCGAATTCTTATTTTTTTACGAAACAGAATACGATTTAAATGTATCAGAAAAATCTCGAAATACTCTTAAAATTTCAGAAATTTCCCGAAGTTTACAAAAACATAATTTCAAAATTTTTAAAACAATTCTTAAGGTACTCTTGGTACCCAGTTTTTAACAAATAATGAAATGACACGCGGTGAAATAAATCTCAAAAATTTTCAAAATAATTTTAAAATTCTTCGTATAATACGAATTTAATAAAATATAAATTTCATAATTTTTAAAGATTTCCATAATTAAATATGGATTTTAGCATTTAACACACTCAGAAAATCATTTAAAATTGAATAATTAACGAAATATTGCTTTCTCAATTTTATAAAGTCCTAAAAATAATTATTGAAATTATAAAATTAGAAAACCAATTTTAAAGACAACCCAAGTATTTTTGGAATTAAAATTACCATAAAATCACTTTTACAAGCAAAATAAATCATGTAACTCACTAATAAATCTCACAATTCAATCCCACTTATCAACAAATCATAATTAATCAAATAATAATCAATAACCGCTGCCAAAAACCATTATACACATTTTATTTATTAACTTAAACCTTTATTACACTTCCAAATAAAATAGAATTAAAATAAAAATACACGAGTCGTTATATTCCTTCCCCCTTAAAAAGATTTTATCCCCAGAATCTAATTTAACTAAACAAATGAGGATATTTATCAAGCATGTCTGACTCCAATTCCCAAGTAGACTCTTCTACTGGAGGATTTCTCCACAAAATTTTTACTATAGGAATCGACTTATTCCTAAGGACTCGTTCCTTACGGTCTAGGATTTGAACTGGTTGTTCTACATAGGATAAATCTGGTTGAAGCTCAATCGGTTCATATTCTATGACTTGATTCGAATTAGGGACATAGGGCTTCAACATAGACACGTGGAACACATTATGAATGTGCTGCCACTGTGGTGGTAACGCTACCTCATAAGCGACCTTTCCTACTTTCTTCAAAACCTCAAAGGGTCCTATGAATCTAGGGCTAAGTTTACCCTTCTGACCAAATCGTACTAACCCTTTCCAAGGCGATACTTTTAGTAACACCAAAGCTCCTATCTCAAAGTCCATGTCTCTCCTATGCAAATCTGCGTATTTTCTTTGTCTATCTTGAGCTGCTTCCAATCTTTTCCGAATCAACACTATAGCATCTCTAGTCTGCTGAACCAACTCAGGGCCTAACACTTTCTTTTCTCCTACCTCATCCCAGTACAATGGTGACCTACACTTTCATCCATACAAAGCTTCATAAGGTGGCATCCCTATACTGGCATGGTAGCTGTTATTATATGAGAACTCAATCAAAAGTAGATGCTCATCCCAATTACCCTTAAAATCTAGAACACAGACTCTCAACATATCCTCTATAGTCTGAATTGTCCTCTCACTTTGGCCATCCGTCTGAGGATGATAAGCAGTGCTCATATTCAATTTCGTTCCTAGGCACTCTTGGAATTTAGTCCAGAACCTGGAATTAAATCTCGGGTCTCGATCCGACACTATAGAAACAGGAACTCCATGTTTGGTAACTATCTCATCCAAGTATAACTTAATTAACTTTTCCAATGAATACCTTTCATTAATCGGAAGAAAATGCGCCGACTTAATCAATCTATCAATGATTACCCAAATAGCATCATGATTCGCACTCGTCTTTGGCAATCCTACTACAAAATCCATAGCAATGTCTTCCCATTTCCATTGGGGAATCTCCAAAGGTTGTAACAATCCACTCGGTCGTTGATGCTCTGCTTTCACCGTCTGACACACGTGACATTTACTTACCCAATTGGCAATATCTTTCTTTATTCCTGGCCACCAAAAATTTCTCTTTAAATCCTGGTACATCTTGGTACTACCAGGGTGGATAGAAAACCTAGAGTTGTGTGCTTCCTGCAATACCTCGTTCTTCAACTCTGTTACATTAGGAATCCAAACTCTGGACGAAAATCTATACAAACCTTGACTATCTTTTTGAGTACACAGCTCTTCTCCTGCCAACGTATCCAACTCTTGTTCCATAACTCCTTCTTGACACCTTTTGATCTTTTCCATCAATGCTGGCTGGAAAGTAACTTCATATAGCTGCTCCTGACTTTCATTTGGTACTCGAACTTCAATTTCCATTCTTTCTAAATCTTGCGCCAACTCTTCCGCAATCTTAATCATATTCAGCCTTTCCTTTCTACTCAAGGCATCAGCCACTACATTGGCTTTACCTGGGTGATAATTAATTGAACAATCATAGTCCTTTATCAACTCCAACCATCTTCTCTGTCTCATGTTCAGATCTTTCTGCGTGAATATGTACTTCAGGCTCTTATGATCGGTGTAATATCGCATTTCTCTCCATACAAGTAGTGACGCCATAATTTTAAAGCAAATACTATAGCCACCAATTTAAGGTCATGAACTGGATATTTTTGTTCGTGAGGTTTTAGTTGTCTGGAGGCATACGCAATCACTTTGTCATGATGCATTAACACACATCCCAATCCTTTCAGAGAAGCATCACTATAAATTACAAAGTTTCCCGTCTCATCTGGCAATGCTAACACTGGAACCGTCACTAATCTTCGCTTTAACTCCTGGAAACTCTCTTCACACTTTTCCGTCCAAACAAACTTCTCATTCTTCCTGGTCAACTTAGTTAATGGGGATGCAATCTTTGAGAAATCCTTCACAAACCTTCGATAATATCCTGCTAATCCAAGAAAACTTCTTATTTCCGTGGGTGTCTTCGGTTGCTCCCATTTTGATACGGCTTCAATCTTTATCGGGTCTACTTTGATACCTTCCTTACTCACCACATGTCCAAGAAACTGTACCTCCGTCAGCCAAAACTCACACTTAGAAAACTTAGCATACAATTGCTTTTCTCTTAACTTTTGAAGGGCAATCTACAGATGCACCGCATGATCTTCTGGATTCTTTGAATATATGAGGATGTCATCAGTAAATACAATAATAAACTTATCCAGATACTCCTTGTATACCCTATTCATCAAATCCATGAAAGCTGCTGGCACATTCGTCAATCCAAACGACATTACTAGAAACTCGTAATGGCCATACCTTGTTTGAAATGCAGTCTTGGGGATATCCTCGGGCTTTATCTTCAATTGGTGGTAGCCGGACCTTAAATCAATCTTTGAAAAGTAACATGCTCCCTTAAGCTGGTCAAACAAATCATCGATCCGCGGCAAGGGATATTTATTCTTTATCGTCAACTTATTCAGCTCTCTGTAATCAATACACAACCTCATACTTCCATCCTTTTTCTTCACAAATAACACTGGGGCACCCCACGGGGAAACACTGGGTCGAATAACTCCTTTATCCAATAACTCATGAAGTTGCTTAGCCAATTCTTTCATTTCAATTGGGGCCATTCTGTACGGAGCCTTAGAAACTGGTTCAGCTCCAGGTATCAAATCAATGGAAAACTCTATCTCACGATCAGGTGGCAATCCTGGTAATTCTTCTGGAAAAACATCAAGGAATTTTCTTACTATAGGGATGTCATCCAAAATAGGGGTCTCTTTCTTCGTATCCACTACATGAGCTAAGTACGCTTCACATCCTTGTCTCAGCAATTTTCTTGCTTGCATCACTGAGAGAAACTTCCTATCTTGCCTCTGCCCTTGGTAACTGATCCTTCTATTATTTGAGGTGTACAAAACAACTCTCTTTTTCTTACAATAAATATTTTCCCTATATCGAGATAACCAATCCATACCTAAAATAACATCAAAGTCTCCCAACTCGAAAGGTATTAAGTCAACAGGGAACATATATCCCGAAATCTCTAGGGAACAACTAGGACAAAATTGTTTTACAGGTATTTTATCTTTATTATCCACTTCTATAGTTAAGGGTTCGTCTAAGTCTTCTAGCATCAATTGCATCTTATTCGCACAATTGACAGATATAAAAGATTTGGACGCTCCCGAATCAAACAAAATGTTAACAGGTACGGAATTAAGAATAAGCGTACCTGCAACCACATCAGAATCATGAACTGGAGACTTATGGGTCATCTTAAAAGTCCTAGCTCTCGCAGTACTGGTTGCTGGTCCTTGAGACACACTCCTTCCCGCATTACCTTGAATCACTGACTTGCAATTCCTAGCTATGTGTCCCACTTTGCCACAACTAAAACAAGTAACTCCTTGAATCTCAGACTTACACTCCGTGGAATAGTGACCTTTCTGTCCACACTTAAAACAATTAACATTCTCTCGGCACTGTCCACTGTGCTTTTTCCCACACGTCTTACAATCAACCATTGGCTTACTCATCCTCGTCGGGGCAGAGTTAACTGATGTTGTACCAGGCTTAACTTGGGGAAAGTTTTGCCCTTTAAACTTTTTATTCTTATTTCTACCGAACCAATGCTGAAACTTCCGACTCGCTATTCCTGATTCTGATCTAGCGGGTCCACTTTCAAATTTTCTCTTCTTCTCACTCTGCTCCTTTGCAGCTAACTTCTGATCACTCTCTATCACCAGGGCAGCCTGAACTACCGAAGTATATGTCTTGAGTTGTAAGGCTACAACTCCACTTCTTATTTCTGGCTTCAACCCTTGTTAAAACCGCTTCACTCGTTGGGCTTCTGAACTTACATATTCCGGTGCTATACGGGCCAACTCCGTAAACTTCGCTTCGTATTCCGTAACACTCCTATTTCCTTATTTCAACTCCAAAAATTCCATCTCCATTTGACTTTGGAGACAGGCTGGAAAGTATTTTTCCAAAAACAATTCTGTGAATCTGGCCCAGGGAACTGGACTTTCTCCTTCTAGGGCTCGCGTAGATTCCCACCAATAATTCGAATCATTTCTCAGAAAATAACTAGCATAATCAGTCTTTAAATCCTCACTCACCTTAGTGAGCGCAAACGCCTTTTCCATTTCCTTTAACCATATCCTGGCAGCAATAGGATCTACTTCTCCTTTAAACTCTGGGGGCTTCACTGCTTCAAATGACTTAAAACTAACACCTTGATTTGCCCCTCTCATCTCATGTTGCTGTTGGATTTGTACTTGCTGCTGGATTTGTTGTTGTTGTTGTTATTGTATGAGCTGCTGTTGCTGTTGTTGTTGTTGTTGCAATTGTTGCTGCTGCTGCTGCTGGAATTGTTGTTGCTGTTGGGCCAGCTGTATAGTCTGCTGACGTAACAAGTTCATCAAATCACTCATGGAAGGATCCCCAACAGATCCGTTATTGGGCTGAGAATTTCTCTTCAGTGGCATCTCCTAAAACATAATAGTCATATATATAAGAAAATGGATTGCTCCAGCAGTTTATATTCATGTATCAGGAGAGCGTTGCCACTAAGACTATATTCTCATCCCCCATTATAATTGGATCCATCCTGAGTGAATGATTATAATCTAAAAATGCCAGCAACAGAATCAACAATAACAATAACAACAATAATAGCAACGCACAATATATAAAAACTGAAAAACAAGATAAAGCAGCTACAATACAATAACCAACAGAATCCAACCGGTACAACTGAAAATCCAACTACAAAGAACCATTCGAATACACACCAAAATTGGTTGTCATAACAGCCTCGCCTACTACAAACTATCGCAACATAATGTACATATACAAAGTAAATAACCATAGAACTCCTAAAAGTCAACTCTGAGCTCCGCATCCCTCTACTGCAACTCTGTCTAGTCTCTACCACTGCCACCAATGGAACCTAGCTCAAACACTAGCCAGTTCACTAGATCCTGATACTGCACAGCTCTGAACTCTGAACTAATGAAACGGTCAACAGATCTAGCCCTCTCTACAGCCATCTGGGTCAGTGCTCTCACACAGGCTCGCACCTCAGGGGAAGGGGCAGAAATACCCTGAAATGGTGCAATAGGTACCTGATCCAACTGGGCATAAACTCTGGACTCTGGTCTCTGATAAAGGAAGTATTCACCGCCCTATGCACATGATAAGGGATTGGTGAAGAAATACCACTAGGGGCCACAGGTTGTGCCGGAGGTCTCATCATGGAAGAACTGGGACCGCAGCCAGGAGGGAAATCCCTGACAGCAAACACAGACCTACGTACCCAATGGGGACGAGGACCAGATCCAGGAATGTCTCGAGGTACATAAGAAGGAACTGGTGGAGGAGGCATAGGGGTCTCCTCGGCAACGGCATCAAGGGGTTTCTCCGTATCTGAGCTATCCGACTCAGAAGCCCGAGATGGAGAACTCGAAATCGCAATAGGCCACTGCCAACATAACAAATATACAGGCAAGACACAACCAGGTCAAGGCAATTCTGTCAAAACATTTAATAGATGCCAGGGTAACGGCGTCGGAACCTTCGACTGACTCTAAAGGTTTGCTCCTCTATATGAGTTGTTGACTCACACTTAAAGACTCACGTTATCACCTACTTGACACAATCCCTAACCTGAATCAGGGACTTGAACCTGTAGCTCTGATACCAACTGTGACGGCCTCAACCCCGGGGTCAGGAGTTGACGTCACCAAACACAATTTCCAAAAATATAAACAACAGAATTATTATTAGAATATATTAACTTGACCCCAAACCAAGATCCGATCCAGGTTCAAGTATAATTCAGATTCTTAATATTACAAACTCTTTATTCACTATCTACGACACACTAACTTTATTCAGCAACTCTTCAGACCTCATGGTCTGATACGAACTACCTCAGAGGAGCCAGGTCCAGTAGGGGCGGGAACACGGGTCGGTCTGACTGATCTTTTAGGCATCTGCGAAATGTACATAACAGTTTGCAAGAGTGAGCATAATCGCTCAACAGTACCAAATATGAATAACAGATTAAAATAGTAAAGTAACAATAATGGGAACAGAGCTATAATCATGATATCAACATTTCATAATGATAATCAAAGTAACTGGATATTACTAATTAGCATGCTTTATGAAATTAACATTATAGTGTGCTGCGTAATACCAGAGTCCAATTTTAGCATGCTAACCATTTTATAAAACCGCAGTATCAATCAATCATGCTTTCATATAATTCACAAATCCCAATCAGATTCATAGCGGATATGTGAAGACAGCTGATCAGGCTATCAACACCAGACGGCTCTAACTGCCATCCCATTTACCTGTTCCGGAACTCAGAGACTAGCTAGGTCTCTGACCTGCTGGACTAATCGGTTTTATAATGCGTGCAACCGAATTAGCCACTTACGCCACCTCAATAGGCCTACTCTGGCCCCAATGTATCCCATATCTGACCATTTTATCCAGTTTTCAAAAACACTTGTACCTATCTCATTTTCAAAATCATTTATCTAGCCAGCACACATATAAAATCCGTTTCGCAAATCATTTCATTTGACACAGGTACCTTTCGAAGTTACTTTTCCCCAAAACAATTCGAAAACATTAATTTTATAACTACAGGGGATACGTAACTTAAAACATTTATGTTCCATTACGAGAATAAAACATTTAGCTATCCATATACACTGAACCATAAAAGAATGGTCAGGGGTACTTGTCTTGCAACGCTTTACAAACCCTAATAGCTTTCACGTTGACTTCGATCCTGGAATGACTCGATTGGGATCTACAATTACAGAATACCCTAATTAGTTATGCCAACATGCTTGATATCCTCAAATCCTAATAACCCAAATCCGACAACCCGACTCGTATTATTATTATACACACAAACCCGTAATCACATCGTCACATAGTCGGAAATATTGTTAGGGTGACACATAAATATATATTTTCGAACATATTTTTAGGAAATTTTGGCAGCATCTTCTTTATTTATAAGACTACCCGTCGATTGCAATCGACGTCAACAATTCTCAACCATCCACAATATTATTTTATCCTTTTATACAACTTACACTCCAATACCAATCACAATTAATTATTTAAGTCCGAAAATATTTTACGAAAAATCATTTTATTTATTTATAAAATTTAGGACTCAGAACATCGTCATCACTGTCCACCGTCGACTCACCGAAGTTCATCGTCAACGGCGGCACAATTTATTGGCGCCCGATATGATACGGGTTCCCAAATAAATTATACCGATTAATATTATTTCCCGCAATGAAAGTTTTAAATTCACGAATACTAATCATTTATTTTCCTGCAGAAAAAAAAATAGTAATTAAAATTATAACAGTTAGCCCACTGCTTTCAAAGCCCAGCCCAACAGTCAACCCAACTGCAAGGCCCAACAAAGAAACCAAGCAACAGAGAACAGAACGGAGCGCCACAACCGCGGTCGGAACACGGCAACACACGACCACCCACACACACCAACACACCAACACACACACACATATTCACACACACACATATTCACACATATATACACAATCACGCACACATAAATATATATATAAAGGAATGAATCGACTGGAAATCGAACAGAAGAACCGGAAGTAATTACCGGAACTGGAGGCCGGAGAATCACCGGGAAAAAAGAAGAAGAAAAACGGAAAGGAAACGAAGTGAATCGGAGAAGAAGAAGCCGAGAGCACAGGGCAAAGAAAGAAAAACAACTGAGATAATAGAATAAGGTTGAGGGAGTGTAAGATGATGTGAACACGTGTCCTGCAAAATTGGATACGTGTTAACTTCTTAATATAAGTTGTTAACACGTATCCCTGAATACTTAGGGGCTCGATTTTAACCCGAATTCTTATTTTTTTACTAAACAGAATACGATTTAAATGTATCAGAAAAATCTCGAAATACTCTTAAAATTTCAGAAATTTCCCGAAGTTTACAAAAACATAATTTCAAAATTTTTAAAACAATTCTTAAGGTACTCTTGGTACCCAGTTTTTAACAAATAATGAAATGACACACGGTGAAACAAATCTCAAAAATTTTCAAAATAATTTTAAAATTCTTCGTATAATACGAATTTAATAAAATATAAATTTCATAATTTTTAAAGATTCCCATAATTAAATATGGATTTTAGCATTTAACACACTCAGAAAATCATTTAAAAATGAATAATTAACGAAATATTGCTTTCTCAATTTTATAAAGTCCTAAAAATAATTATTGAAATTATAAAATTAGAAAACCAATTTTAAAGACAACCCAAGTATTTATGGAATTAAAATTATCATAAAATCACTTTTACAAGCAAAATAAATCATGTAACTCACTAATAAATCTCACAATTCAATCCCACTTATCAACAAATCATAATTAATCAAATAATAATCAATAACCGCTGCCAAAAACCATTATACACATTTTATTTATTTACTTAAACCTTTATTACACTTCCAAATAAAATAGAATTAAAATAAAAATACATGAGTCGTTATATAAAAGGTATTAAGTTGGCATAAAAATGATGTCCTCCTATCTCAATATCACACCTCGGACACACTTGATCTATGGAAACTTGGTTCTTATTAGTTAATTCTATCATTAATGTTTTGTCTAATAATTCAACTTCACAGTGCAGTTTATCAGCAAAATCCTTATGAATACTAGGTCCTTCAGATAAGAAGACCATCTGGAACTAGTAGGGTTGATTATCTTTAGTAATGTTATGACATAGTCCAACTCTTGCCATGGTTTATCTCTCATCTGCTCCTGTAAAATCTTCAACCTTTTTCCAGATTCCAGAAAATACAACATCTTCTCTTTAGACTTGTTGGTATCAATCATATCAAGCACCATCTGAACATATATGATCTTCTGTAAATCCTCAAGCTTTACATTCTCTCATATTCCTCTCAAATTTCAATGCTCTCCTAGAATTAAATCATTGCTAGTATACGTATCAGCATTTGGAAGTCCCAAACCACCTCTTCTTCCAGCTCTTCTAGACTATGAGTTACCACTGCCGATCTTATTAATCGTTTCTGGAAAAATCCCTATTAGGTGCAGGTGTCTTGCTTCCCAATGGCAGCTTTTTATTTTCTTCAAGAGTTAACTCTGGCTTATCAAAGTATGAGCACTCAAAATTAGAGTTTAAATTTCTGTCAGGATTTAGATGATCAGCTCTTATTTCTTGAGTTATACTGTCAACAACTTGAGTAGTATCAGTGGTTGTGACTGGTTGAATTTCAGCATTTAGTTCTCCATCTTGAGCATTGTCAATGGTTGGAATAATTTACAATTTCTCATCCCAATCAGATCCAGGAATCACTTTTCTTTTTTTTGTTAACCTGATTGGCTTCTTCTTCAGAATCTTCCCTTCATCAGCATCATCATGAGCTTGGTTTACTGAATAGACTGGATCTATACGTACTTTAGATTTAGATGCTAATTTCTTCTTGAGCTTGGGCTTAGCCTTAGTCTTTGACTTCTCACCAACCTTTTCCTTCCCATTATAACTCCTTTCAGCATTTAAAATTGTATGAGACCTTAGAATAGGTCATTCAGCATCAGTTTGGCTGACTTCTTTTATTATTACTCCTTTGGTTGGCCTTTTTCTAGGAATATCTTTATATGGTGAGACAGTATCAGTGGTTACTGGTCTCAAATATTTGAATTCCTCTTCCATAAGCCTCAGTTGCTCAAGATCAACTCCTGGATTTTCCCTTTCAAAAATCCTTCTACTCACCTCAGAATCAAAAGCTTGTATTTTAGGATCCTTGTTGAACAGAGTTATCTTTTTAGCTTTAACCTTCAGTGTTTGTAAAAACTAACTTGCCTCAGCACCATCTTCTATCTTCAGGATACCTTGGTCTTCATCATCATTTGTGACTGTTAGAGTTTTCTTAGCAGTCACAATCTGTTCTTTTGAAAGCACAGCCTTTGGGACTTGTTGTTTCCACTTCTCCCTCTCTCTCCACATTTTCTAGATTGGTTAGTGGTTTTAGAAGTACCATCAGGACCAATAGATCTCCACCTCTCTTTCCAAGAATATTCTTTCCTCCTTTGCTTTTTCTTCCACTAGCAAGACCATCATCTTTGTCATCAGCATCTTTCAGATGGAGCTGCTTGCATTTAGATTTTAATATTTTCTCCCCCTTTTTGGCATCATCACCAAGCAGGAGGGAAATAATGAGCTCCATAGACTGTTGTACCTCATCCAATTGCCCACACATTATCTGTTGAGTTGCCTCTAACTTAGCTTGTTGGATTCAATTATGTAATGTATGCAAGGATAGACTTCAAATGTTTTTGCATCTCTAGTCCAGAAGTGAGTTTAGCTTCAAAGAAAGCATCTTTGAGTTTATCCATTTGGGAGTTGGCATTAGTCTGAATAGTCTAAATGGACTTGACCATTAATGTTGAAGCTTTAAGATGAGTAAGAATATCAGGATTTGAAATGTTCTTCTCAGTTGTCTCCAAATGTTGAGAAGCATGAGCAACAGAAATAGGATACTTAGAATCCTTCCATTTAGAAGTCCATTCCTCATCATAGAACTTCTAGGTATTTTTAGCATCCAACTTAGCTAACTTCAGCTTCTTTTCCCTTTTTGTCATGCCTTCAGGAAAGAATATTTCATCAAGATCTTCATCAGGATCTAATTGCACATTGATATTAGATATATCAATATCTTCTCCATCACCAGGCTCACTGTCATGAACAGATTCTTCATCAGCAGCTGGTTCCTTGACTATATATGCCACTTTATCTTCGGCATCAACATTTAATATTGAGTCACATATTAGAGCAGTATGAGATCCAGCTGCTTTAGATTTTGCCATACCATCAGCATTTAGCTCTACATCTTCAAGAATTTTGGTTATGTGAACTAGAACACCAGTGTTGATTACCAGAACTTCAGTGCCAGTAGAGTACTGTCGTGATTTAGAAATAATGGCTTCATTTTGAGTGGACTGTTCTTCAACTTGAGCATTAGTAAGAAAAATGAGGGTAATAGTGGATGGAATAGAAATATGAGTGGACTGCAAGAAAGTATCAGTACTTAGACCTGTAGGGAAATTGTCAGCACTTGATGCATCAGAGTTAGACTGAGGGACTACATGCTGGATATCAGCAACTATTTCTTTAGGAATCGGAGCACCTGCAAAATCAATAATAGAGCCATTTAAATATCTACTTTCTCTTAAAGTAGTCTCACTACTTCTCATTCCACTCATCTCATGACTGTTAATAGTCAGAGTTTCCTCACAAGAATTTGCTAAATCCTGACACTCATCTACCTGTCCTTTTGCCAAATAAGGATCCTGTCTCTCTTTACTTCTAAATCTTTTCTCTCATTCTCACATGTAGGATTTAAAACACCAGGCCAGAGTCAAAGGCATCAAAAGTCACTAACTGACATGGAAAATGGAAAATGGAAAATGGCCTATAAAATTAATTTTTAAATGTATATGAAATAGAAGTATTAAACTCAAAGATTTTTTTTGTTTTATATATATGAAAAGATACTGATTGGTAAGGACCACCCTACCTAAACTTGAATAAAAATTAGTAGTGTGTTATATCTGTAATTGAATATTAACCAAAAACAAATCTACATGATCACCAGTTATTTTCAGTGTATATTTTTTCTTAATAAATACTCCTGCATTATGTAAACTTTTTACTATTCTATAGACCCGGGCACCTAGTTTGATACATCATTATAACTTATTGTAGATGGTAACCATTGTTTTGGCTAAAAACAATTATATGCATAGATGCCCTATAGATCACAGTATCACCTACATGAAAGGTTGCACATCTCATGATAATAAAATTAGTCAATAAATAATACAAAACCCATCCTGTTTATATTGATCACGATTTCGTATTCGTTAATATTAAAAATATTGGCCACATATATGGTCACATGATGTTAGGAAATGAATAACACACAGGGGGTGAATGTATTTTACTGTTTTTGAGCTTTTCTTGGATTTTTATGGTTGAAAAAAGTAAATTAATTCTTGTAGTAAAATGTGTTCATGGAGAATTTAAACTTGGAGAAAAATAAAGAACACAGATCTTCAAAACTCACTTAATTTTATATTAAAATTAACACTGTTTTGCTACAAAAATTTTAGGCTCTTTGTTGATAAAGATCTGAGCTTCTCCTTGAGAGTGTTACAATAAATTTTATCTAAATTGTTACAACTGACTAAGGACTAGTGTTAACTTTATAACTCAGTTAACTGCATGTTTACATAGTGTGTAATAAGACATGCTATTAGCTTTTCTAAACTGTCACTTGTCATTTCTATTTATAGAAAAGCAGATCTTCCATTTCTGGCTTAGCATATCTTTAGCATCCCGTGTTCACTTTAATCTTCCTTTGTCAGTTAATCTTTACCATTGATCTTGTACATTCTTCAAGCTGCTTTTTGTAGACTTATTAATCCAGATGTTGGATTGTTTGTTTATTTTTTATCTTGGATATTGAACTGATCTGCAACCTTGTACTTTGAGATAGTACATCGAGATCTCCAGTTTAGGTCTATAGAACACTTAACATCTCGATAAGTATATTGGCTTATCGAGATCTCTAGTACTCTATATTTAGTTTGGCTTGTAGAGGTCTTCAGTTCTCTATAAGAGAACTTTGGCTTGTCGAGATCTCTAGTCTTCACATCTTCACTTTGACTTATCGATAACTCTTAGTTCTCTAGTGACTTCTTGACTTGTCGATTTCTCAGAGTTCTCTAGTCAAATTAACTTGTCAAAATCTCAGAGTCCTCTAGTAAATTTTAACTTATCGATATCTCTAAGTTCTCTAGTGAATTTTGACTTATCGATATCTCTGAGTTCTCTAGTGGGACTTGACTCATTGATAACTCATAGTTTTCTAATGAATGTAGACTTGTCGATAACTCTGAGTTCTTTAGTGAAGAAATGACTTGTCGATATCTCCAATCTTCATGTCTTCAATTTGGCTTGTCGATATCTTTCTCAGTTTTCTATTAGCTTTCCTGACTTCTCGATAAGCCATTCTGGAGTTCTCGAATGACTTCTCTATAACATTAAATCTGTGACTTGTAAAGATCTTGACTTAGAGTATTTTTCTCCAAACAGATTTATTTAACTCCAAGCTTCTTCAAAATTCTTCTGAGGCATGATCTTCTTGATCTACTTCCAGATAGAATCCTTAGGCTTGATACTGTTTTAGGAAAAAGACTCCAGTCTGCTCCTTTGCATTTTTACAGACTTTAAGTGTTACAAGTACAAAATACAGATTAAGATATCAATACAACTTACTTAGGGTTGACCCCAAGCTTAGCTGATTACCAGAAATAACAGTTCATTAATCTCCTCCTTAGATCAGATGTCCATTTGTCTTGCTTCATACTTTGATCAGGGACACTAATGATATTATTATCTTTAGTAAACTTTGACATCATCACTTATATATTATAATCTCCCCCAACTTGTTCATTATGAAACTATGCACAAGTTCTGATAGATAATGTCAAAACTCCAACTAAATGCAGAATTAATCTCCCCATCTTCCCCATCTTCTCTTCTTTTGTGAGTTGCATTTAGATTTACTCTTCTTTCAACATCCAGTTAGTTCTTTCTCTGTTTCTACATAGTGATATATTCTCCCCCTTTTTGAAATTATCTCTAGTAGAAAGATCCAGCTAGATGCACATTGTTCAAGCTTTTGTCATTGTCCATTTAGAACACTTCAGCAGCTTCAAACTTTAGTAAGATCTGTAGTGATAAGTTCATCAATTAGAATAGGAGTTTCACTTAGATCTGCAAAAGAAATCTGTCGGTAACAAAAGTCCTAAGCTCTCTGTTCTTTTGAATAAATAGTCTCACTACTTCTCACTGCACTAGTCTCATGACTTTTAAGAGTCAGAGTTTGCTCACAAGGATTACTAAATCCAGACACTCATCTACCTCTCCTTTTGCGAGGAAGGATCATGCCTCTCTTATTTTCTATATTTCTCTCAATCTTCTCTCTCATCCTCACCTGAAAGGCTCAATGGTTGTTTGACTTACAGAAATAAGAGGTGGCTAAGAAGAGTTGTCTGTGATCATATGATTAGGGGTAAACCATATAGGTATAATCATACTCATTTAATCAGAAGAGTGAAAACCAGCTTAAGGTTGTGAGATGGATGGGTCATCAGAAACACCTGTTACTAAGGTCACAGTTTAACTCACAAATTGCGCTGTGGTTTTGACAGTGTGTTGTCCTCCACATATAGTGGGAACCTCCAATTGAATTGGAGGGGATTTGACTGGGTTACTGTCATGTGCACCGGCCTCAAACCCTTGTGTGTCTTGCAATACACTGGCACTTAAATGTGCTATACTTGCCTTTCTCATGACATTATCATAGGCAATTGTACTTCTATCTTTGACTTCTAAGGCATCTTCTGCTAGGGTCATGAGGGGAGTTGTTCCTTCTTGAAGAACCTCCAACTGAATTGGAGAGGATTTAGGTAGCTCCCCCTCAGGAGTACTACCCTCAAACCTTTCAGTCTGTGAAGACTGTTTTACACATGAAGGTGCATGAGAGATATTCATGGGATCTTCAGTGAAAATTGAGGGATTCCCCATGTTTGTGGTGGTTCTTTTCTCAAACAATCAAAACAACTAAGAACAATTTGAAATTTATGTCCTTTGTTAAAATAGATTTCTTTTGAGAGTCACCTGAGTGGGATTATGTTTGAGTTTGTGTTTGTGTTGTTGTGCCTGGATGAACTGCAGTTTGGTTTTGAAATATTTTAGCTACAGTTTAGCACAAATACCTGTTGATTGATTATCTGAATTTTATGTTGTTGTCTGAATAGATTGTGTTGGACCTGTAATACATTGAACATGTGTATCTTTTTGGAGTTTAATTAGACATATACATCGTAAGATAATTAGTTGCAAAAATTATTACAGAAAAGATAATAATCAATTCAGATATAACCACATAGCAATCATTACACAAACAAAAGAATGCTAGAGAAGAATTAGAATTTTCATTGATAATGGAAATAGAGTATATTAAGATATAGATTTCAACAAGTAAATCCTAATCCTAACTACTCTAGTTTCTGCTTCTTCTTCTCGGCCTCTATCCTCCTTGCCCGGCGCTGGTAAGTTCTGGACATGGAGTCTGCAAGAGAAATGATTCTCTCCTACAACTCCAGAGAAGCAAGGCGTTGCTGCTCAGCCACCCTGGCACGTCTCTCCTGCTCTAGAGAGACTTCTCCTTCAAAGAATAGGAAGTTTATCTGATCGTCCCATGAGAGTTCATTAAGACGTCAAGTGGAACATCAAAGGGGATGCATACGATCCCTTTGATGCAGACTTGAAGTCCAAAAGGGTCATAATAGACCTTATTGTCAGTCAAGTGATGGGCTGGAAGATAAACACCGTTATTGAGCGTGTGAAAAACGGGGGCAACCATTGGAGAGAGATGAATACTAAGTGAGTTTTGAGGTTAGGATAGTTGATGAGAAAGAAAGTGGTGATGAACAATGAAGGGCGAAAGGTTTGAATTTGTAGACGGAGAAAAGAAAGAAACCAAGAGGCTCTTGAGTTTCCCGGTTAATAAGTGTAATAATCACACAAACATACTTTACGAGTATCTAGACAGTTAGAAGTGACTTAACTTTCTAGTTACTATTCCCCATGCAAGTACTCAAGAATCTTAGTTCACTTTCTAGGTTAACTATTCCCCATGCAAATAAACAAGTACTCCCTACACAAAAAGTAACCCTCCCTATCAGCAAAATATTTCACTAGCTATCTCATCAAAACAAATACTGATAAGGAATTATGTTGAATAAATCCAACACATAATTGGCATATAGTCAAATAAATTTAACTATTATCAGCATTCTCAAAAGATCATATATAATGTACTAGTCTACTTACATTAGACTAAGATATTCCATATTTAAAAAAAAAATTGCACATAAGCACATAAATGTATCAATAAGTCTGAGTAATTATAGACAAAGTATGTCAAAAGTATTTTTATGAACATAATTTATGAATTAAATTATTTCAGTTTTTCATACTCTTTACTTCTTTTGATCTGTTATTTATTAACTTCATATTTAGGATATGAATTAATAAACAATCAGTTTGCTTAGAATTTTGAGAAATTCCAAGTTCAAATATGTATCGAGAAGTCTGGGTATTTATAATAAAAGTAAGTGACTTGTCGAGAACTCAAAAATAGACATTTGGAGTTTGTCTATCGAGAAGTCATTTTAAATTACTCTTTTAGAGAACTCAAAATTGACTTATCGAGATGTCAAATAAATACCCAGTTTGTCCAAAAGGTGGACTGAATTAATTTCAACTTTTATTTGAACATGTTCAAAATAAATTATAATAAATTTTCCAAAAGTATTTTACCAAAATAATTTATTAAAATAAATTATTTCAGTTCTGAGTTATTGATAAGTCAAAAATTATACTTGTAGAGAACTCTGTGAATTAACACTACTAGAGAACTCTACAAAGACTTTTCGATAAGTTATATCAAGCCTATCGAGAAGTCACTCGAGAAGTCAGTAATTGACTTATCGAGGACTCATTTGAGAAGTCCTAAAATGATTTGTCGAGAAGTCAATTTGACTTATCGAGAAGTCAGTTATCTATATACTTTTGTTTTATGTAATTCTGCCTTGTGTTAATTTTTTATATTAAGAATGTAAACTAACAACTGAGCAGTTATTTAGAATTTGAAAAATTCCGAGTTGAATTTGAATTTGAAATACAAATATGCAGAGATTTCTGAAATATTTATAATTCATATTTCAGTTAACTTCCAATTAAATCAAATTAATATTGATTTACTGGAGATTAATCTGCTGCAAAGCATTAGTTCAGTTCTTGCCTTAGGATGAAGAATTAAGTATTCCAATTTCACCTACAAGTTTAGTGAAAGTTGCTTCATCCAAAGGTTTAGTAATAAAGTTAGCCAATTTTTTTTCTGTTGGTACAAACATGAGCTCAATGGTACCATTTGTAGCATGTTCTCTGATTAAATGGTACCTTACATCAATGTGCTTTGCTCTATAATGATTAACTGGATTAGCTACTATAGATATAGCACTAGTATTGTCACACGTAATAGGAATTTTATGTAACAGTAGGCCATAATCCATTAGCTGATTTCTAATTTAAAGCACTTGAGCACAACAACTCCCTGCAGCTATGTATTTAGCTTCAGCTGTAGAAGTTGATACAGATTGTTATTTCTTGCTATACTAGGATACAAGTCTTTGTCCAAGAAATTGACAGCTTCCACTGGTACTCTTTTTGTCAACCCTGTATCCAGCAAAATCTGCATCTGTGTAACCAACAGCTTCAAAACCAGTTCCCTTAGGATACCATAATCCCAAGTTTGGAGTTCCCTTCAAGTATCCGAAAATCCTCTTCACATCCATCAAATGTGATTCTTTTGGATTGGCTTGAAATCTTGCATATAGACATGTTGCAAACATAATGTCTGGTCTACTTACTGTTAAGTAAAGCAATGATCCAATCATTTCCCTATAATTTGAGATATCTACACTTTTGCCCTTTTTATCTTCATCCAACTTTGTTGCAGTAGACATAGGTGTAGATGCAGGTGAACAATCAACCATACCAAACTTCTTCAATAGATCCTTGACATACTTAGTTTGGCTGATGAAGATACCATCACTTCTTTGACTGACTTGAAGTCCAAGGAAGTAACTTAGTTCCTCCATCATACTCATTTCATATTCACTTTGCATAAACTTGTAGAATCTTTGACAAAGCTTCTCATTAGTAGAATTAAAGATGATATCATCCACATAAATCTGAACTAGGATCATATCTTCACCATGATTCTTGTAGAAAAAAGTCTTATATATGGTTCCTCTAGTAAAACCATGCTTCAGCAGGAAATCTGATAGTGTGTCATACCAAACTCTAGGTGCCTGTTTTAGTCCATATAGATCTTTGAGTAACTTGTACACAAAATTTGGAAATTTAGGATCCTCAAAGTCAGGAGGTTGTTGCACATAAACTTCTTCTTCTAGCTCACCATTTAGAAAGGCACTTTTGACATCCATTTGATACACCTTGAACTTAGAATGTGCAACAAATGCTAGGAAAATTCTTATAGCTTCAAGTCTTGCAACTGGAGCAAAAGTTTAATCATAATCAATTCCTTCTTCTTGTGAGTAGCCTTTTGCAACCAACCTTGCTTTGTTTCTGGTAATTATACCATTTTCATCCATTTTATTCCTGAACACCCATTTTGTTCCAATAATGATTCTATTCTTTGGTGCAGGAACTAATTTCCAGACTTTGCTTCTTTTAAACTGATTCAGTTCTTCTTGCATGGCAGATATCCAGTCAAGATCCAGAAGAGCTTCATCAATTTCTTAGGTTCTACTTGAGACATAAAACATGCATGTAGGCACTCATTAGGAGTTGTACTTCTAGTCCTTACACCAACAGTAGGATCACCAATAATTGCATATCTAGTGTGACTCTTATCCCACTTCCTTGTATGAGTTTGTTGGCTTGTGCCTTCATTATTTTCTTTATTATTGGTATGACTGCTGGATCCTTCTTCTCTTTCTCCCCCTGAGTTTGTGCTTTCAAATTCAGGTGTTTGAGATGAGTTTCCATTTTCATGATTTTCCTGTTGAGTAGTCTCTTCATTTAATGTCTGTTGTGCATCAACTTCATCTTCTCCATCAGAGTCACTATCAATGTTGAGGTTTTCAAATGTCAGGGCTTCAGCTTCATTATCATCAAGGCATTTCAAGCCTGGACATTTGTCGTTATCAGAGGTCATATTTGTGCTCTCCATATCTTCGTTTGATCAATCACATAAACTTTGTAGGCTGTTCTTTCCAGTGAGTATCCCAGAAAAATTGCTTCAAAAACCTTTGAGTCAAATTTTCCCACATATTCAGAGTTGTCTTTCAAAATGTAACACTTGCTTCCAAACAAAATGAAGATGCTTTATAGTAGGCATTCTCTTAGACATGATTGGGTAGGGTGATTTTCCATGTGTCTTGTTAATGAGATATTTATTCTGAGTATAATGTGCAGTGTTAACAACCTCTTCCTAGAAACTTGTTGGCAACTTGGCATCTTGCAGCATTGTCCTGGCAGCTTCACCAATGTTTTATTCTTTCTCTCAACTACTCCATTTTGTTGAGGTGTCCTGACAGCTGATAATTCTTCAACAATGCCTTTGCCTTTGCAGAATTCACTTAATGTAGCATTTTCAATTATGTTCCATTGTCACTTCTCAATCTTTCACACAATTTTAATCTTCAGCATATTTTTGTATCTTCTTGATGTGCTCAATTATTATGTGTGGAGTTTCATCTTTAGAGTACATAAACTCTACCCAAGTGTATCTTGAGAATCATCCACCATCACAATTTCATATTTTTTCCTTGAAATTGATTAGACATTCACTGGCCCAAATAAGTCCATGTGAATAATTACAAGGGTGCACTTATAGAATTCACAGTTTTTGACTTGTGACTAGATCTTTTCATTTTTCCTTTCTAACAATCTTCACAAACTTCAACTTGAGCAAATTCCAGTTTGGGCATGTCTCTTAACAAACTCCTTTTAGACTAAGGTGTTAATTGCCTTGAAATTCAAGTAAGACAGCTTCTTATGCCATAGCTTTCTTGTTCTTTCGATGCCTTGGTGTAGAAGCAACAAATACCAATCCTTATTTGTTGAGTCAAAATATGCAACAAACAAGCTTCCTTTCCTTGCTCCTTTTTGAGCAACTTCACCAGTTCTCTTGCTGATAAAAGTTTATTCTTCTTTGTTAAATAAACTTCAAAGCCTCTGTCTGCAAATTGGCTAACACTAAGAAGATTCACTTCAAGACCAGCTACTAGTCTAAATCATCAATGACAACATTTTCAGAAACAAATCTTGCCGTATCGCATTGTGAATCCTTTGTTGTTGTCTCCAAGGTCAACCAATGGGCCAGCTTTCTCCTCAAACTGTGATAGCAGGTCCTTATCACCTGTCAATATGTCTGGAGCATCCACTGTCAATGATCCATATGACTTTCCTTTATTTTGCCCTGCACATGAGATTCAGGTATGTTTAGTGACCCAAGAAGTGTTGAGTACTTTCTTCTTGTTAACTGACTTAGCAGAGTAGAGTGAGTTGTTTCAGATAAAATAGAGTTCAACGATTGTTGTGCATTTTCCGTTCTGGTGTAGTCTCAATTTTTGTTTCTTTAAGGTCTACTCTCAGTTTGTGGCAACTCTTCATCACTTTCAAGTTGTAAAGGATGCAGTCAAACTTATCACATAATGAGTAGGGATCATTTAAATCTGCTTCATTGTACTTGCAAGCTCCTTCAATTGGCTTACTAACAACCTTTTTATAAAGGTGAGTTAGATGATTTGCAGAGCCACATTTTTTACACTTCTTTCCAGGAGCATCTGCAATATAAGCCAGATCATTGCTTTTGTTTATCCCTATTTTCCCATTTCTATTTTTCTCCTTCTTTCTTGCATCTTCAATCTTTATTCCTTTGACAGAAGTCTTGGTGCTTTGATTGTCCATGAGATTTTTTTCAGCCATAGAAGATTGAGTTGATTTTCCATTTTTCTTTTCATTATCCTCATCTACAATTTCTTGCTTGATAATCAATTCTTCTTCACTGAAGCCTACTTCACAAGCCTTGAACACAGGTGACCCAACCTTTTTCAGCATTGCTGGAACATTTTCATTCTCTATTGCTTTTTCTTTTTCCCCTATGTTTTTCTTTTGTTGTTCAAAGAATCATAATCAAGACCAATATCAATGTTTGCACATGGTTTGATTTTCTCATGGTACTGACCAACCAATTCAGATACATTATTGAAGGTCTTCAACGTTACTTCATTTTTCTCCAGTTTTTCCCTTAGCATAACCTCAATCTCATTTGCACACTTGAGCTTGTTCTTCAGATAACTATTTTCTTGTTTCAAAGCTTCAAGCTCCATTATCAACAATTTAGTTCCTTTTTTCATTCTCAAGCTTCTCATTCAACTTTGTTAATCTGCTAACTTCTTCATTAGCAGTAACCATGCTTGTGTGGATGTGAAACATTTTGTGCTCATCTTCTCAACAGTTTCCTTATATTGATTCACCTTTAAATCAGTGGTGGTAAGAGTTGGTAAATGTAATTTACATGAGGATGATTCTCCTTGCTCCAAGGCCATGAGTGCATAGTTTTCCAAGTTCTTCATCTTCATCAATTTCATAGTGATCCCAACTTTTACCTTCTTCAATATAAGCTTTACTTTGCTGTTTCTTCAGAAGAGCTTCATACTTTGCTTCAAGTTCAAGATAAGCTTTATCGTTTGTTGCCTTCTTGGGTTTTCCAGCATTCGGTAGCAGAGTGGCCCAGTTCATCACAATTGAAGCACCTTATCTAGATATGACAACAGATCCAGTTTTGTAGCCATTTTTGTTATCAAATTGTACTTCCCTTTTTCCTTCCAGCTGCTATCTTTGTTGAAAGACTATCCTTTATTCTTGAAGTATCTTGGCTTCTTTACTCTAATATTAGAGAATTTCCTAGCCAAATAGGCCATTGACTGATCTAGCTCATCCAGTTCTTGAAGAGTATAGAACTCATCTTTTTCCAGTTCCAGAATGACTTGTTCCTGTGAATCATTTGTTCTTTGCTCACTTGTTGAGGCAACTGGAGTTTGAGATCTTGGTTTATCATTGGATGTTTGACCTTCATTTACAATTAAAGCACTTGAGCCATCCACAACATGTCCTTGACCAGATCTCAATGATTGTCTTTGAATCATCTCTAGTTCATATGTTTTGAGAATTCCATATAGAACTTCCAGTGTTATTCTGCTCAAGTCTCTCCCTTCCCTGATTACTGATATTTTCTGTTCTAAATGATCAGGAAGAGTAAGCAAGAACTTTAGATTCACTCTCTTCAGCTCATAGTATTTGTCATGAAGTTGCAAGTCATTTATCATGTTAGGTCACATACACAGTAGAAGGGGTTGAATACAGTGTTTAGCACAATCAAATCGAATATAAGAACTCAAGTAACAAAACATATTTTATTGCACACAATAAA